>NW_027203360.1:0-83028 GCF_024711535.1 Dipodomys merriami
AGCAGGATCAGCAATGCTTCCACAGACTCTAGGGCTGTGAACTGGGTTTCTTCTTTCTACACTTTTTCCTTCTGTGTATATTCGAATGCCCAGTAAGATGTGAGCTCTGGGTGACACATAGGGGTTCTCCCAGTATGAGTTCTCTGATGTTCAATGAGATGAGAGATCTTGTGGAATGCTTTTAGACAGTTCTGATATGGGTAGGCTTTGGCTTCAGTGTGAGTACTCAGGTGCTGCAAGAGGGCTGAGCAGACATTGAAAGTCTTCTCACACTCCCACACTCAAATGTTCTGTCCACCATGAAATCTGGTGTTATTTAAGGGAGGAGATCTGTACAAACACCTTCCTACAGTTCTGATATACATTGGCGCTTTCTCCAGTGTGGATCTAACTTTGATATGATTTCAAAAGATGAGTTAATATTTTGCTTGCACAATGTCCACAAGTTCACGAAGTCCATTCTGGTAGGACCAGGTTATGAATCTTTAGTGTGGGTCATTTTATGGACTGAAAACTACCTTGGGTTCCGGAACATTTGAATCTCTTCGTTGCATCGTCAAAGTTGGCTCACATAGTGAACCCTTCTAAAAAAGAATCTGCTGCTCTCAATGGTGAAATGCTTTTCTTAAAACCACTGTTTCCCTTGCTTCCTTCAGAGCCCTTTTGGTGAATGTTCACAGGGGACCTGCTTGCCACAGAACCGCTGCTCTCCTTGACTCTGCCCACTTCACAGTCCTTCTGGTAGAAGTTTTACATGTGAACCACGAATTATGTTTTTACCTCTCAAGCTACGTTTGCTCACGAACGTTCTAGAAGGAATGTCTAGGCTCCAGCCTCCATCTTCAGCACAGAAGGCATGAACCTGAGCATTCCCGGGACTAAGCCACTTCTTGGTTCAGGGTAAGAACTTCCACCACGTTATTTTTCTTCAATGGATTCATGGCAGGAAGAAAATCCAGTTGAAGTACTCCTATAGCCCCAGTTCATTCTAGAAAGGAGTCTTGAAGAATTTCTCTCTCCACTGGTCAGCAGTCTTTTGCTTTCTGTAATGGAGATATCAGATCAGCTTTGGAAAGATAGAGTTCCACTGAGACCAGCTTTCTGTAGTTTCCCAGTGTCACTTTCCTGTACAAGGAATTCTCTGGAGGCTCAGCAGGCCCTGCTCCTACAGGGTGAAAGTCAGTGCTGTTTCTTCAAAGTTCACTGGTTCATGTGACCAGGATACATTAGTCTGTAAGACCATATTTATGTTCTCTTCTACATCACTTTCATGAGTGAGCAGAGTTCAGGCTCAGGCTGTTGGCACCAGTGGACCCATGATTGGGAATTACACTCTTGGAGTTCTCCCCTGAATCAACTCTATTTCAGTTAATATTTTTGTATGTAATTCTATACCACCCAACAAATTTACTTACAAATTTATACATAAAATCTAGCTTTCAAATGTATGTGAAAGCATGCAACATTTGTCACTATGGCCTAGCTTCACATAATGTAATATTTTCCCCAGGTCTTTCCATTTCTTGACAAATGGTACTTAATAGCAGTATAAATAGTTATAAATTCAAATCCCATGTTATTCATTTTGCCATTTAAATGTCTTCCATTACCTTATTTCCTTTGAATTCTACACACAACTACAAGCATTTGTTTTACTGTTAACTTGATCCTGTATTTATTTTTCCTTTCTTTTTTCCTTCTTTCCTTCTTTCCTTGTTTCCTTCTTTCTTTCTTTCTTTCTTTCTTTCTTTCTTTCTTTCTTTCTTTCTTTCTTTCTTCCTTCCTTCCTTCCTTCCTTCCTTCCTTTCTTTCTTTCTTTCTTTCTTTCTTTCTTTCTTTCTTTCTTTCTTTCTTTCTTTCTTTCTTTTCTTTCTTTCTTTCTTTCTTTCTTTCTTTCTTTCTTTCTTTCTTTCTTTCTTTCTTTCTTTCTTTCTTTCTTCTTTTATTGTGAAAATACTGTACAGAGGGGTTACACTTACATGTGCAAGGGAATGAATACATTTCTTATCAAGCATTGTTGCCTCCTCCTTTGTTGCCCCTTCCCAACCCTTCCCATCCCCACCATTCCTTTCTTTTTATAAATTGATTTTCCACTTATTTTGGTGGTTCACTTCAAATAGCAGCCTCTGTGTAGTTGCAATTGACTTTCAATCAATTACATTATTTTTCATTTGATTCAAATTTTTCAGAAATAAAAACACATCTCTACTCACAGGATATGTGCTAAATTTCATTCAATCACATATGTCCTTGTCATAGGTAAACTTGAACCAAAAAGTTGGCAATAATGCACAATAAATACTGGATGTATATTGTGATTAAATCAAACCAGTACTTGTATTTTACAGAAGAGCTCAATTCTAAAGCACTCAATTGGTTGGAAACTTAACTAAAAATAATGACAGTACTTAAGAATATTAGCCTAGCCATCATTTTCTATTCTGCTTTGAAAGAGAAATGTGTTTGTATTACTATTCATTCACCATGCGTCTAAATCTGAAATTTTATATGAAATGTTATATTTCAAAATGTATTAAAATTTTATTTTTAAAGTAGAGAAACTATATATTATCAGGTCTAAAAGCATAAAGTGGATTAATATTAAAAAATAAATGGCCAATGAAGAAAGAATTTGTGACTTAAACTCGGTTTAGATTCATTTGCCTCTTGTGGGTAATAGTGTCGTACACATTGAAAATTCAGATTTTTAGAAAAGGCCTGTTTTGCCTTCAGACTTGCCTTATTGAACCACCATTTACATCTCTGATGATAGTTGTTTAGAACATGTATGAAGTCAGATCAAATGGTGGAACCAATAATTAATTAATCAATGTTGATTTAAAAATATTAGTTGGCTTTGATTTTCCTTATATTTTGTCTTTTGGTCTGCACTATCTTTGTTAATATATCTTTTCTCCTGGCCAGTTTGAAAGGGTAATTTTTTCATCATACTAGTACAGATTAATACAGAATTACTCTTTTCATTCAGCTTTTTTTGGTATGGTGTTATATTGGTCATTAGTTTGGGATAATTAACAATTTAAACCTTTGGATAATTATTTGTGTGGAAAAACATAATCATACTTTTCACCATTCGTAATAATTCAGCTTTATTTTTGTCTCTTTTATATTTATTTCTTTAGTTTGCCTGTTCAGTTCATTATTCCAAAGTTTGTTGTATCATTCTCTTATATTTAATGTCTCATTTTTTTCTTGGTAGCTTGAATATTTCACAAGTATCCATGCTCTAATTTTTCTCCATTTCCTCATGTGCCTGTACTTCTGGATCGAGTTTTAGACAAAGTTTATTTTATAGTCAACAAACCCATACCCACACATACACAAACTAAACTTCTTAAGTATTACTACACCTTAACCAAGGTTGTCTTACTTCCATACTAACAATTAACATTCTCAAAAGTTTACTAATAAACAAAACTAAAGGATTTGGTTTAGTCCCTAAGTAGTTCACTCTTCAGAGAGATGTTGCTTCAATATTTAACCTCTCATTTTCTCACCTTCTAGAAACTCACGTCACCTTGACTTTTCATATTTTGTGTCTTCTCTAACCCTCATTTCTTTACTCCCCTGGATTTTCATTTAATGGTCTTTCACTGCACCACAAGCCTTTCCTAGTCAGCACTTGTTCTCCTTTCCATAATACTCTTATTCACATTTCTGGACACAACCACTGTACAAACTCTCCTACCCCAATTTTCAGACTTGAATTCCAACAGTGTAACATCTATGTATCTATGCATGTACGTATCTATCTGTCATCTGTATATTATTTCAGAATACTTACAGTTACACAAAAGATACTCTATAGAAACTCTTCTTTCTTACACTCAAATTTTCAAATAATTAATTAACTTCATTTTTATAATGAATCCTCAGTGAAGTATTTATGAATTCTTTTCCTTAAATTTCCTAATTAGCCTTGTCCAAAATGAGCCTACCAAAATCTTGCCTGGTATTCAACAACTACATTTTATATTTTAGAATCTGGGACTAGATGTTCAGACGTAAGCTAACATACATGTTGAAATAATTTCTAGCTAAAGAAAGACTACAGGATAATTTTCTTTTTTTCTAATCTTCCTTTGGACTACTACTGGTTGCTACTATTTTATGGGGTTTTTTGAATAAATATTACATTATTTCAATTAAGTAATTGTGAATAGTATTTCTTTTCATTGCACAGAAATGAGACAAGCAAATAAAATGTCTTAAATAATAAATATATTTTGTTGAGAATTTATCTCTGCTCTCAAAACCAATATATGTATTAGTATAAACATTGTTACATAATTTTGCAGCTACTGACTCTAGACTAATATACTTAAATTACAAGCTTATCCTTTAGTAATATTGAAGCAATGTATAATATGTACATTTGCTGGTGTGACAGAAGCTAGAACACTTTTAAACAAATTTAGGGTGAAACAAGTTGAAGGTGACCAGAGTAGGAGTAATGTAGTAATATACAAGATGCTCAGACTAAGTAAAATTTCTGCTTGTATTGCTGGGGACAGCTAGATTATCTTTTCCAATACTATTTCAGCATTCTGTGCTCAAATATTAAGCAATAACTTCTAGCTCTTGGTTGAAATATAAATTAGTTTCTCCTAAGAGAAATAATCTTTTAGTCTCTTTCTTTTAAATTTGGACTAGACATGCCAAAGACATATGAGCCCACACAATAACTTTAGAGTGAAAGATAGCTTCAGTACTTCAAAGTCATAGCCACATCCCTGCAGAGAATATTGAAGGAAAGCTTCTCATAAAATTCAACTCACAACCATGGTGCACAAATACTAAACTGTGAGCTTGAGAATGTGGGAAGACTAGGATTTATTATCAATGTCCCTCAGGTCGGTAGCAGACCTTCCAATACAGAATAAATCTAGGAATAAGTGGAACCAAAGAAGAGAGGCAATGAATTTCCTTCCTTGTTTTTATTTTTAATGTGTTAATCATCTCCTTATTTCTCAAGGATAATATTTCTAACAGCAATAGACTCTATGTTCTAAAAATGTGTTAGCAACTTTGGCGGGGGTTTGGGTGGGTAGTGGTGGAGGTGGGTGGGAAGGGATGGCAGGGGTAAAACAAATGAGGAGGCAACAATGCTCTGTAGGAAATATACTCACTACCTTGCTCATGTAATTGTAACCCCTCTGTACAGTATGTAAATAAAAAATATACAAAACTGAATAAAAAAGAAACAAAAATAAAATGTGTTAGCGTAATTTAATTAAGGTTTATAGACAGTGTATATTTTATAGACAGTGTATATCCTTTAATTTCCTTAAGTCTCAAGTTTAAAAATCTCAGTTTGTATATTGTCATGTCCCTGAGCCGAGGAGATAGCTTATTGTTGATAGTACCTTGATAAAGTAAAATCAGTTAAAAATACTTCCAATTCTGATTTCAACAGGAATCTTTATAAGTGTAGTAACTAGTGTTCTGAAAGTAGGAAGAAATGGTGCACTATTGAAATGGATTTTGGGAGAAAAGACTAAATGGCTTTTATCTCATGGTATACATATCATATTACATGATATATAACAATATAGTAAAAGTACTGCACATTTTAAATATACATGCAAAAATGTGAACAACGCTATAGAGATGACAATTTTGGCAAAAAACCAAAGGTAATTCACAAGATATGAAGGAAATAGCATCCCCAGCATTCCTAGAATGGCATGATGAAGATATCTCAATGGGGGTATGGGTTGTGAACAGTTTTATTAGCCTTCTTTGGAGCGTTAATTAGCTGGAGATCTAAATCAAAATTGACAGCTAGCAGAATCTTTTTCTCTTGAGTTAAAGTCAAACTAATTAAATTCCAGAAGGAAAACATTTTCCTTCTAGGATCCTTGATCTGTCATCCTTGTATAGTGTAAAAAAAGAGTACTATGGCCTGACAATAATGTAATCAGCTGCTAGACTTTCACTACTTATGTGTTCAGATAAATATAAAATAGACCATTAATACTGTTAAAGATTATGCTTAAAATAATGCATGCACAAATCACAAATCTTTTTTTAAAATATCAGTATGAAAGATGAGTCCTATTACTGTCAGTCAATATCTAAGAAATATAGCAAATATTTGATAAAATATTTTCAATTTTATGTATTTCATAAATTGACTCAATTCATTAAGTGAAAACCATATATTCTCAACTACATACCTTGCTGTGTCTTTATTATTAAAAAAAAAAGAACTGTGTTATTTAATCTTTGGAGCCACAGAAGTTCAACTGTAAGGTTACAAGCCACTATTTTGCTGTGAGTTTCAGTTGGTAATCATTTCCTTCCTACATTCACATTTTCTTTTGGTCAGATTGCCTATGTCTTTATGGGATTGTAGTTTATGTAGTATTCCACAGGAACAGGGTACTGTTTGTCATACGTGGCAAAATACTATATCAATAACAAAAATGTAGTTTTCTATAGTTTATCTTATTCTGTACATACATTTTCCTTGTTGTAAATGTTAATGATATTTATTTTTAGATTTTTTTATTATTTCATCAAGATATACCTATAATTATTTACTTTGTTTTTCTTGTTTGGTGGACTAGTGAATTCCTTTAATCACTGGATATTTACTTTTTAATCAAATTTCTGATAAGATATTGACTTCTCTTTTTTTATATTGTCCATACTCTTGTTTATGTTACTCTATTACACAAGCATTGGTCCTCTTATGATGTCTCATTACTCACTGATACATGAGTCATTTTATTTCATTTTCTCTTTACATAGTTCATGTTGGATGGTACTATGGCAATGTCAGTGAGGTCAACATTTGTTATTTCCTTAATTGACAATATGGCCAATAATTTTTTCAGTGAAATGATTACCTTTTCGTTGAATTTTATAACTACAAGTTTGATTCAGGTCTTTTCACTAAATTAACTTAACCAAAGAAGTGAAGGACCACTATGATGAAAACTTTAAAAACCTGAAAAAGGAAATCAAAAGAGTACTTAGAACGTGGAAAAACCTCCCTGCTCCTGGATTGGAAGGATCAAAATCATGAAAATGGCAATACTTCCCAAGGCTATCTTCAAATTCAATGCCATACTTATCAATATTCCAACCTCATTCTTCAAGGAAATAGAAGAGGCAATCCAAAAATTCATAGGGTACAATGAAGGACCCCGAAAGCAAGAATGATCCTTAACAGAAAGAACAGTGCTGGAGGAATATCAATACCAAATTTTAAACTCTACTACAAAGCCATAGTAATAAAAACAGCTTGGTACTGGCACAAGAACAGACCTTAAGACCAATGGAATAGAACTGAAAACCCAGAAATGAACCCACATACCTATAGCCATCTAATTTTCCACAAGGGAGCAAGAAAAGAAAATAGAATGGAAGAAAGCAGCCTCTTCAGTAAATGATGCTGGCAAAATTGGTTAACCCCCTTTAGAAAACTAAAGCTAGATCCTTATATACCACCCTGCACCAGAATCAACTCCAAATGGATCAAAGAACTCAGAGTCAAAGCAGGCACTCGGAAAACATTACAGGACAGAATAGGAGAAATCCTACCTCTCTTTGGCATAGGCCGATTATTTTTTTATTGTGAGAATACCATACAGAGGAGTTACAATTATAAGGGCAAGATAACGAGTACATTTCTTATCAGGCATTGTTCCCTCCTTTTTGTTTCCCCTTCCTATTCCTTCCCATATTCCACCCATCTCCCCCTATCTGATCCTCCCCCCTCCCCCGACCAAAGTTGTTAAGTTTGTTTTTCCAAATAATGACTTGTACATCTCATTGTTGCAATGTGTCCACCTGTATCCCTACTTAAAAGATTTGTTTTTGCCCTTCCCCTCCACAAATTATACCAACATCAAATTCAGTGAAAGCATGGGTTATAACATAGAGACCCAGAAACACAACAAATCAAGGAAAGGTTGGACAAATGGGATTGCATAAAATTGCAGAGCTTCTGCATGGCCAAGGACATAGCTAGCAAGATCAATAGAAAGCCCACGGATTGGGAGAAGATCTTCACTAGCCATACAACGGACATGGAACTCATACCTAAAATATACCTGGAACTCAAAATATTAAATCCCCCAACAACAAATCCTCAAAGAAACAACTGCCCAATAAATAAATGGGCTAAAGACTTAAAGATAAACTTCTCTGAAGAGGAAAGAAGGATGGCCAATAGACACATGAAGAAATGCTCAACCTCCCTAGCCATAAAAGAAATGCAAATCGAAGCAACACTGAGATACCACCTCACCCCAGTTAGAATAGCTATACTTAAGAACTCTCATAACAACAGATGCTGAAGGGGACGTGGCCAGAATGGAACCCTACTGCACTATTGATAGGAATGTAAACTTGTTCAGCTACTTTCAAAGTAGTATGGAGGTTCCTCGAAAGACTCCACATAGAGCTCCCCTATGACCCAGCAATCCCACTTTTGGGTATTTCCCCAAATGATCACAAACAAGACCACACTAAAGCTACCAGCACAACTATGTTTATTGCAGCATTATTTACCATAGCTAAAATATGGAACCAAACCAGATGCCCCTCAGTAGATGAATGGATCAAGAAAATGTGGTACATATACACAATGTATTCTATGCTTCTATCAGAAAGAATGACATTGCCCCATTTGTTAGGAAATGGAAAGACTTAGAAAAACTTATATTAAGTGATATAAGCCACGTCCAAAGAAACCTAGGTCCCATGGTTTCCCTTATTTGAAATATCTGAAACAAGCAGAAAAGATCAGATAGCTTAATGTTAGACAAAAGAAACCCCAAGATAAGGACTCAAGTGGTTTTTCTTTCTTCCTATTGTTTCTAACATATTTATAGGGTAATTTTTTGTTGATTTGTTTGTCCTTCCCCCATGGTATAATCCCTATTTTCACTCTATTTGATGTTGGTATAATTTATGGAGAGGAAGGAAAAAAACAAACTGTTTTTTGTGGAGGGGGGAATGGTAATGAGCAGGGGGTAGAGAGTAGGGGGAAATGTAGTTGTGGAGTTGTGAGGGAAAGGATGATAGAGGAAACACCAACAAAGGAGGAGGCAATAGTGCTTGATAAGAAATGTACTCATTACCTTGCTCATGTGATTGTAACCCCTTTGTACAGTATTTTCACGATAAAAATTTATTTTAAAACTTACATATGTAAACACACACACACACAAACACACACACAAACACACACTCGGTGATATATGTTTAACTTCTTACTGGTTTGATTGTGTGCACCTTATATTCTTGATCACACAATATTGCATTTGTGCAACAGAGTTGCCTTCTTTGTAGTGACTTTATTATAGGTTATTTTTAATTATATGACCACAAAACTCATTTGAATAAAATGTAGTGAATTATACCATATTGTAACAAACTAAAAAAAATACAACATACAGAGAATAGTTATTTGAATATGTAGAAAGCTTTGCTGATAATCTAAATCCATGATTAGATAGTAATCTATAACATTAAAGGATAGAAACATGATTTGAATAATCTGATTCAACATGCAACAAATTACTTAAAATGTGAAGTATTTCATCTTAAGAAATGTGATTATATAAAGAAATTTTATTTCATCTTAAGAAATGTGATTATATAAAGAAATTTTCAAAATAAATTTAAGATTTTTACTGCAATACTTTACCACTCTACCATTTAATATTTTTACTAATTGAAATTGAATGCCAGGTGATGCTTGCCCATGCCTGTAATTCTAGCTATCTCAGGAGGCTGAGATTTGAGAATAGAGTTTCAAAGCCAGCCTTCGCAAGAAAGTCTATTATGATACTCTTATCTCGAAGGAACCATCAAAAAAGCCGGAAATGGAGCTGTGTCTCAAGTAGTAGAGCTCAGAGACAGAGCCCAGGCCCAGACTTCCAGCCCTAAGACATGTCAATAAATAAACATACAATAAACAAACAATAAATAAGAAAAAGAAAGAAAATAAATTGAAATGGAGCCATTCCTACGTAGTCCAGTATTGTGTAGGTTTATAAAATTCTAATCTCAAAATTTCAACTCATTAATTAAAATACCAACTAACCTTAACAAATGATTGCTTACAGAATTTAGAGAAGTAATATCAATTGTCAGCCTTTCTCATAAAAAATGCAAATTTATCCTTAAATATTTTGTCTAAATAAATTTTTACTGAAGTGTTACATGGGGGGAGCAGCCCCAGGGTTTGAACTCAGGACCTCATACTCTCTCTTGGCTTTTCCACTTGATACTGGTGGTCAAAGACTTAGGCCAAAACTCCACTTCCAGCTTTATACTGGTTAATTGGAGATAATCATCTTAAGGACTTTCCTACAAGGACTGGCTTCGAAATATCAGCTTCCTGATTAGCTAGATTTACAGTTATGAGCCACAGGTAACTGGCTAAAAGTTGTAATTTATTGTGATTTTTTTAGTCTTATCATTAAGTCATTGGACAAAGGCATTGGCAGAAAACAAAGCAGCTTACAAACACAATATGCCTTGATCAGTGTTACCTCTTTCAACATTGTCACCAGTCTTTCTTCTACCATCCCCTTCTGTTTGGTAGGCTATACACTAGACTCTTGCCTGCATTTTCTTCCCCTTTTCCTCTTCATTTGTCTAGTCTTTCCCCTTGACCCCACCACGCCACTTTTGATATCTGAATTTGTGTTTTTTTCACTACATTCCCCATGTTTTTTTTGTTGGTTGGATTTTTTTGTCACTCATGAGGCTTGTGAATGCATATATATATATATATATATATATATATATATATATATATATGTACATATACACACATATAGATGTTAATATAGAATATATAGTACATAAATATAAAAAATAGATTTTGATAAAGATGAAAATAAAAATTTTTTTATTCCTTAAGTGTTCTTCATATCAATTTATCATCTCTTCCTATTTATACTAACTTAGTCCTAATTATCTCATACTTGTATGAATAGTAAAGCTCTTAATTGGTTCCTCTTGATCTGAGATCCTATTTACATGAATTTCTTTTAAAAAAGCTTTTGATATAGCTTTAATAGATAACACACTTTTTCTAATTAAAATAGCTTTGTGTTTGTTTTCTCAAAGTTCAAAAAGTGGACTTAAATTATATTCTCAAAATTATTCCTACTTTTTCTGATTAAAAAATTGCAATGATTTTATTCCCAGAAGATTCCTCTGAGTAATGTATTATACATTTCTAAGCTCAGAAAGTTTTAATGCACAACTGTGGCAGTCATTCTTCTCTAAAAATGCATGTCAATTTTCATCACTGTAACTAAGTCAATTCTAATCACTTAATTCAAATTGTTTATTAATCAATTTTTAAATTCAGCAATGTGTTAGACTCTCATCACTGAGAAATAACCTATGCAAAACCAGTTAAAGGAGGGAAGGCTATGTTGCTTTATGGTTCCGTTTTAGTTGATCTTGGCTGAGAGAAAATGGCCAAGACAAGGAAATAAGTAACACATTATGGTGATTTGTAAGCAGAGAGAGAACTCCTGAATAAGTGTGTTTCTCATTTTCCCTCCCTTGATTCTAAGTTCTTAGACTTGAGGATAGTACACAATCAGTATGTGTTTTTCCACTTTGCTAAACTTCTCTGGGAACTCAGTCCCCCATACACCTAGTTGTGTATGTTATTGCTCTCCTGCATATTTTTCAATCCAATCAAAGTGACAATATGACTTAACCATTTCATTTGAACACAGCACCCAAACACATCTCCTTATCCAAAAACGTTCCACTTTTGTCTCCAAAAGGTGTACATTCATCTTCTGACACTAGCATAAAAGGAGAGGTAACAGAAAGCATTGCCTCTCTCCAAAATTCTTTGTAGCCTTGACTTCCAACATCATTCAAAATTCCAGGTTCAAAATGTGCACAGAGACTCAAAGAAAATTTTTAGCTGAGAGTTGCCATGAAAATAAAGCAAAATAGGGCTGGAAAAGTGGCTCAGTGGTAGAGTGTTTGCCTTGTATGCATGAGGCCCTGGGTTCAATTCCTCAGCACCATATAAGCAGAAAAAGCTGGAATGGACACTGTGGCTCAAGTGGTAAAGTGATAGCTTGAAGTGAAATGCTGAGGGACTGTGCCCAAGTTCAGGCCCCATGACCAAAACAAAAAAAAGTAAATAATTTTTTTTAAAAAAAGCAAAACCAATTATATGCCAAGTATATAGACACATGCCTTTAATTAAAGCTACTCATAGTGAAGACAGGAGGATCACAATTCTAGGGAAGCCTGAGTAAAAGCACTAGACCCTATGTGAAAAACAAACTAGGATTGTCCAGTTTTAAGTGGTAGAGTGCTTACTAGGACAGTATGAAGCTTTGGTCCAAGAAAGAAGAAGAGGGGCAGAGAAGAAGAAGAAGAGGAACCAGAGAGGTAGAGTAAGAGGAAGGAAGAAGAGGAAGAGGAGAAAAAAGAAGTAGAGAAAGAGGAACAAGGAGGAGAAAGAAGAGAAAAGAAGAAGAAGAGGAAGAGGATGACAGAGAGGATGAGGAGCACCATACTTTCAATATATAATAACATGGTGTAAACACTCCTATTCCAAAAGAAAAGAATTGGAGAGCAAGGAAAAAATGGACCAGTAACTAAATTAATGGACAAAGAATTTGACTTGAAATTTCTTAATCGAACAATGTGTAAACAGAGGAAAGGAGGTTAATAGCATTAGCACATGTAAAATCACTTATAAAATAGAAATGATATGTCATTTGATACTCACCAGAATGGGTAAAAGAAGATGTGCATTAGTAGGTTTGGCAAGGATGTAAAGAAATTGAAGCTCTCATACACTGTAAAATAGCACATTCATCTTGGAAATTAGTGTGTAAAAGTTCCTCACGAAGTTAGTTACAGAAACACCAAACAGCCTAGAAACTTTGTACAGCCTAGAAAGTTTGCCTATAGTTTTTATACACTTAAGTTCAAAACTTGTGCATCATCACAGCAATATTATCTATGACAGCCAAAGAATTGAAAAAAAATTTCAGGCTGACCAATAGGAAAACAGATCACAAAACATATTATACTCATGAAATAGCCCATTATCAAGTAAAAAAGAGAAATGGAGAATTGATATTAGTGGAAACACTGACAACAGGCTAGATAGAAAGAACTAGACACAAAATAACACATAAAATGATTTGATTTTCATGAAATTTTTGAATTATCAAAATGAGGCATAATATTAGTTTCTTTGGCGTTGGAAGTCTAAGGAGAATTCAGAATAGCTGCAGACAGGTATAAGATTTCCTTCTGAATGACGAATATTTGAGAATATTCCAAGGTGATAATGATCAAATATACTTTCAAAATACAAAGAATCCCTAAATTTTATAGAATTAATTTAACAAATATAACATTTTTCAATTACACATAAAATGATTTTTAAATGGAATAATAGATAATCTTTAACAAAAGTAAAAATAAATAAATGTTCTGGAATTTGGGAGTTGCACAGTCTCTCCTGCTAGGCATAAAATTAAAGTGTTCTACTATGAAAGTAGACATAGAATATAGCAAATTGGTGGAAAACAGGAGCAAGTAAAAAAAAAATCAATGCATATTCCACAAAATTAAGAAAAAATCAGAGAATAAGCAGTTGGGAGAGATGAGTGGAAATGTTAAAAAGGGATTAAAGTGATCAAGATGTATTGTATTCAAAAACTACTTTATTGAATTGCAACTCCTTTCTCCAACTATTCAAATAAAATATTTTAAAAACTAGCAAATAAAATAAATTAATTAAACAAAAATAAATAATGAATAGATAAATAAAATACAATAAAAAATAAACTATAGATCCATAACAATATATGCCACAAATTTATAACCCAAACAAGAATAAAGTAGTTTTGTTCGTGCTTCTAGATATATAAGGTAGAAAATTTTGACTACATCTAATTTATTGAGTTCTTTTGTCAATGGCATTAATTATGCCGGTAGTAAAAATAATCATGAAGTTCTGAAATGAACAATACAGTATCCAGGATATTACTAATTACTAATGCAAAGATATTATTGCAGAAAGATGGAATAGTATATGTTTGTATGATTAGATAAAATATCAAAATGATGTCAGAATGTATCATAGATTTCACAGAAATAAACAATAGAAATTTAAATGTATAAGCCAGGGAAATACAGCATGATTACAGCAAGTAATTTATCTTTTTTTCTCGGAAATGAGAGAAAAATAAAAACAACAGTTCACAGGACAACAGTCAAATGTGGTCAAAGTCACAAACACTACTTTTAATCCTATACTAGAAAGGTGAGGTCACCCTAAAAAATCACGTGTGGGAAGGTAAAGACTGCACTGAATTCTTTATACTCACATTTATACAGTGAAACATGACCACACAAACATTCTTCTAATAAACTCAGCACCACCTTATGTTTATTAACACCTGCCTATGGTTTTCTAAATTGAAAAACTGGACCAACATCATTGCATTGTTATTAACATTTAGAGTTAAGTAAATTGGTTAGCAGAGTTTAAGCAAATGGTATGAATTCAACAGTACAGTACCAGAACTGTATACAACATACCATTTTTTAGTTTATTTTTGTATTAATGTGTTAATGCTTAGGCTTTCCTGGACTGAGATCTTCCTATTGAGACTTTGTATATAGCTGAGATGGCAGACATATGCTAACTTGACTAGCTATTGGATGGGATGTGATCATTGTTAGGTCTGCAGGAAGCCTACACCCATCTCCTTCACCAGCCTGAACCCAGTAATCACCTGACTGTCCATCACCTAACTGTGAGTCAGAAAAGGATCCTTGAATCTGAGGTTACTTTCTCCATGTCTATTTTCTATTGTGACTTATCCATTTAGGAGCTTAAACTAAGGATCTATGCACTGTCCTTGAGTTTTATGTTGGAGCAAAAGGCTAATAAACACCATATATGACTAAGCTTATATTAAAATGAAATGGTAAATTAATATATATGATAAACTGATAAGAGAACCTACTAATGCTCATGTGTGTGTGTGTGTGTGTGTGTGTGTGTGTGTGTTTGTGTGTGTGTGTGTGTGTGTTTTATAAGAGCACATTATTAATACTCTATTTGCTATAAACTTTAGAAAATTATCTAGGATATTATTTTTAGGGTAGTAAGTTCTATAGTATCGATGACATAAGCTTTCACCTTCCAGGATTTATTACTATGAATCAATCTTGAACCTTATCTGTTCTTGTTTGTTGAACCATGAGCTTTAAAAGCAAATTCTCCTATATCTGAATTTCCAACAGGGAAGTAGCAGTCTAACCCTACATTCATATCATTGAATCTCAAGTTAGCAGCTTTTGCCCATCAATAAGATAATTACAGAAGGGATGAACACACAACAATTAAATATATAGGGTGAAAGGGAAACAAAAAAGTAAGCATTTTTAACTCCATATGATAATGCCACAGGGGATCAAAGAACTACAATTAATTATCCAAAAAAGAGCCAACACACCTGCAAAGCATCCTGTTATATTGTTACAAGTGGTGGCTCTTGTTAACCTCTCAGTATGCCTAATATATAAATTAAGGTTTGCCATAGTTATGGTTTGTGTTTATTTTTTTGGTTTTTTTTTTTTTGGGGTCCGGTAATGGGGCCTGAACTGTGGGCCTGGACGCTGTCCCTTGGCTCTTCAGCTCAAGGCTAGTGCTCTATCACTTGAGCCACAGCGCCACTTCCGGCTGTTTCTTTTTTCTTATGTGTTGCTGAGGAATCAAACCCAGGGTCTCAGGCATGCAAGGCAAGCGCTCTACCACTGAGCCACCTTCCCAGCCCTGCTATAGTTATTATTATGAATCTCTCTGCTCATTTTTACCCCCCAAAAGGATGACTTATTTCTTCTATTTAAAGACAGGCCTTCATCTTTAGTGTTCAACCATTTAGTCTCTTCTCCATTATTACCAGCTCTTTGTCTGAGTATACATTTTTCCCCCTTGTTTAGGAATTGGTACCGAAAGTTAAAGAATCCAATCTAATAGAAAGTGTAAAGACCCCTATGCTCTAGGAGAGAGGTGTTTGTTTTTTTCCTCCCAGGATGGATAATAGGACCTATTAATAGAAAGGCTGCTCTAGAACTTTGTGTCACTGAAACTAGTACTGTATTTTTGTACTAGCTTTTCCTGAGGCTTTAACTTAGGGCATGAGCCTTGTTCTTGTGGGAATTTTTTTCTTGTACCATGTGAACACAACTCCACTTTGGTGGTTATTTGGAGATAAGAGTCACTTGGATTTATCTGTTTTTCCTGGCTATGTATTGCCATCCTCAGAACTCAGCCTGCTGATTAGCAAGGATTACTGGTAAAACAACAGTGCCCACTGCATTCAATGTTGCTTTTTGTTGTTATTCTGGATTCCAACTGCTTTCAGGGTGAAAAGCCATCACTGGGGACTCAATTTTGCATGGGTTTATTTTTATAACAATTTTAAAATATTTATTTGCTCTCTTGTTGCATTGTTGCTACTTTATCTTATCTTCATTTAATACTGGTTTTTACATTTTATAGTTACCACCATATTTCATGAAAAAATTTAAATTAGTACAGTATTAGTGGTTTGCTTCATTTGAGAAAGGTTCTCTGCCATAGAGTTCCCAACACATAGAGAGTCTCTTCACTTAAGACACCGGGATACCACTGGAATAAAGGGGCCTGACAGGAAATCAGAGAGAATCATTGGGGTATCTCCAGATAAGGGAACACTTAGCCACATTCCAAAAACTCAGACTGCCATGCTCAAGATCAAGAAACAAACCAACCCGGCCCAGAGGCTTCTCTACATATTGAGACAGCAATGGGAAGGTGGTAAAAAGGGTGTAAAGTGTGTTCTCTTTCACAAACAAAAGGAGGAAAACGTCCTCAGATTCACTGAGGTTGCTCCCTATGACAGAATCAGTAACAACTCCCAAGGGCCAGGTCGAAGACTCATCCACACTAACTTCCCAGTAATGTTTCCCAGAGCTGAAGACTTGGCATCCAAAAGCAGTGAAGTGGAGGGAGTCTTCAGAATTCAAAACCGCATATTGATGGTCATGTCTAACACTGCTCCCAGGACCTTGATTCCCCATAGTTTCATTGAAGGCAATCTCCACCCGGTACTGATTGAGCTTCTTTTTCATTCCAGGCATGGGAGGGGCACTGAGCTGTGGCCTCAGAGGAAGTGGCATGAAGACCAACACTGACACACAGCTTTCTAGGGTCAACTCTACACCCTGAAGCAGTTCCACATCTGGCTTCTGGTATGTTTCGATCAGCTCCTGAAACATATTCCTGAGCTGATGCTTCTTCTGAAGCATTTAGGTTTCCCTTTCTCTGAGTTGCTTTAACATGGCTCTTCCTTCATTGATCAGTAGCTGGGAATGATATCTTTCCTCCTCCTGGACAAAAAGCTGCAGCATTCTAAAAACATCCTTAGTCATGTCTCGGTAGAGGTTCACATAATAAATCCATTGGTTGGTGAGTCTCTTCTTCTCCTGTAAATTGTGCTGGTTTTCTTGAGTCTTTTCCCATACAGCATGCACCTGCTTTGAAATCATCTTCCTCTGCACATCAGCAGCCCTTTCTATAGAATGGTGTTTGTGAGCCCTGTGCTCCTGAGACATGGAGCAGCTCCTACAGAGCAGGGCCCTGTCTACCTCACAGAACATCTGCTTGGTCTCCCTGTGTGTCCCACACATGTATTCCTCAGAGCTCAGGAACTGCCTGAGTCTGGCTCTTCTGGCAATGGCCACCAGGCTCCTCAGAACCACGTTGGTTTTCAGGTTTGTCTGCTGGCAGGGTCCCTTGCATCCTGGGCACCTGGCTGGAGTCTCTTCCCAGCAAAGGAAGAGACAAGGTCGACAAAAACTGTGCCCGCACTCTAGGGTGACTGGCTCTATGAAAGTATTCATACA
Organism: Dipodomys merriami; assembly: GCF_024711535.1. NCBI lineage: Eukaryota > Metazoa > Chordata > Mammalia > Rodentia > Heteromyidae > Dipodomys > Dipodomys merriami. Next base: position 17,950 of record NW_027203360.1, read on the forward strand.
GATGCCACAGCTCAGTTCCTTCTGGAAGGCCTGGACAATGTCAGGATCCATCATTCCTAGAATCTAATGAGGTGCTGGTGACTCACCCCTAAAAGCCTAGCTACCCAATAGATTGGGATATGAGGATCAAGCTTTGAAGCAGGCCTGGGCACCAAAGTCCCCCTGACACAGACTCTTATCTCCTATTTACCACTCCAAAATCACAAGTGGGCTGTGATTCAAGTGGTAAAGCACTAAACTTGTCCACAAAGTGACCTAGGGATAATGCCCAGTCTTGAAAACAAAGAGGCCCAGCAACACTGCCCTACCACTGGGTTCAATCCCCACAACCGACAAAACACCACCACCAACAACAACACCAAACCAAGGAAAGAAGAATTAAAAGAGGAGTAGATTCTCCCACTCTGATCCTCACCTGGAGTATCCAAGCTCCAAACAGCCTCCTCCTCCTGAGGGATCTTCAGCAATGCCTGAGTCTCAGACTTCCACTCTATTTATACTGAAAGAGGGTGGGCCCAGGAAAGGAAGTGTCTCTGATTGGTTGTTTAGGGAAGCTGATTTACATATCAATAGAAGTTGGAATTTACATCCTGACAACCCCACCTTTTACTTCCTCTTTCAAGGACTTGCAATTTGGTTAGGTGATTTGGGTTAGGTGCAACTTAGGTTTGTCCAGGGTTGGAAAAGTTTATTGTGTTTGTTTTATTTTGTTTTGTTTTGTTTTTTACTTCTGTGTATGCTTTATTTTTGGACTATGAGTTTATTACTTTTCCACCGGACTGTAGGACACATTCGTGGCATCATCCATTGTATCTTGTGGGTCTTCATTAATTTGTAATTTGTCAGGCCTGATGCTGGGTTGGTACTTTACCACTTAAGCCATGTCCTCTTCTGTTTGCTTTTGCTTTTGGAATAGAAAATTGAGTTTATGCTTAGGTTCCCTGGACTGAGATCTTCTGATTCACACTTTGCACAAAGCTGAGAGGACAAGAATTATCTCTTGCTTGAGTTGTGATCAGGGTTAAGTCTGCCCACAGAGCAGCCCCTCCCAGCTTTCCCATCACCTGCTTTAATCAGACCAGTAATCACCTGACTGTCGATGATCACCTGACTGTGAGTCAACAAACATCCTAGGCTCCTAGGTCACTTCCTCCCAAGTCCATTTTCCATACAAATTCATCCTTCCGATGTTGTTGTTCTTGTTGTTTGTCTGTCAGTGCTGGACTTGAACTCAGGGTAGAAGATCTGTCCCTGAGCTCTTCTTCCACTCTATTTCTCTTATCTTTATTTTAAATATCATTTATGCCTTTTTATTATAAAATGATGTGGTATTCTGATATATAATTTAATAACTCCATGCCATTTTTGAGAATGATCTAAAAATTATCATAGACATAAACATATATATATTATATACATTGGATTTCAAGAACACATTATTAATATTCAATTTGCAATAAGTTTTATCCTATCAGAATATTCTCTTTAGGGTTACAGGTTCTGTAGTATCCTTGGCATAACCTTTCCCATTTGTGGTTTTGTTACTATAATCAATCTTGTACCTTTCTTGGTGTTGATCCATTAGCTTTGAAAGCATAATCCCCTATCTGAATTGCCAGAAGCTAAATAGTAGCCTAACACTATGTTTGTATCATTGACTTTCAGGCATTGATTATCAAACAATCTTTTTAATTTTTCTTTTTTAAAAATTTTTGTCATTAGTGCTGCGGAACTCTGGGTCTGGTGCTTTCGCTCATCTCTTCAGCTCAAGGTGAGCCCTCTACCACTTGAGCCATAGCACCACTTCCAGTTTTCTAGTGGTTTATTGGAGATGAGTGTCTACGACTTTCCTGCCTGGGCCGGGTTTGAACCGAGATCCTCAGATCTGTTTCCTGAGTAGCTAGGATTACAGGGAGTGCACCACTGGAGCTGGCTAAGCATTATTTTTTATCTTCATATGATAATGACAGCAGGGATGATGGCACGATAATTGGGTACATAGAGTAAAAGACAGACACCAACAAAGAGCCATCACAACTGGACAGCAAACTGTTGTATTGTTACAATTGTTGGCTATTGTTAATCTCTCAGTATGCCTAATGTATAAATTGAGCTTTGCCATTGTTATTATTAATCTCTTAGCCTGAGTTAATGTTCTCTTCATTTTTACCCTAAAACATTATGACTTATTTTTTCTAAAGCCATTCCTTCATCTTTAGTGTTCAACCATTCACTTTCTTTCTTCCCCATTATTACCAGCAATTTCTCTAAGTATTCCAGTTCATTTTATTTTATTTTTAGGAATTAGTACTACAACTTAAAGAATCCAATCTAATAGAAAGTTTAAACACCCCAATGGTCTAGTATAGAGGTGTTTCTTTTTTTTTCTTCCCAGGATGGATAACAGGATCTAGTCATCAAAAGCCTGCTTTAGAACGTTGAGTCAACGAAACTAATACTGCTTTTTTGTTCTAGGATGTACTTGGGGCTTGAACTTAGGGCATGAGCAGTATTCGTGAGGGTTTTTTGTTGTTGTTGTTGTTGTTGTTGTTGTTTGCTTTGCTTTTTTTTTCTCCTACTACTTGGACCACAGCTCCACTTTGGTGGTTAATTGAAGATGAGTCTTTTGGACTTTCCTATATGAACTGGCTATGAACTGCCATCCTGCTCAGCCTGCTGAGTAGCAAGGATTACTGGGAAAACAAAAATGCCCACTGAATTAAATGGTTTTTGTTTTGTTTTGTTTTGTTTTTTGCTGTTATTCTGAGATTCACCTTCTTTCATGGTGAAAACAGTCACTGGGGACTCATTTTTGCATGGGTTTATTTTTATAGCAATTTTTAAATAGTTTTTTGCTCTCTTGTTGCATTGTTGCTACTTTATCTTATCTTCATTATTTTTTACATTTTATATTTTATTATATGTTACCTCCATATTTCATAACAAAATGGGATTACTGTGCAAAGAAATTCAAATTAGTACAGTATTAATGGTTTGCTTCATTTGAGAAAGGTTCTCTGCTATAGAGTTCCCAACATATAGAATCTTCACTAATAATGGTTTATCATTGGAGAAAAAGGGTCTGACAGCAAATTGGAAATAGCCAATGGGATATCTCCAGAGAAGGGAACTCTTAAACACATTCCAAAAACTCACACTGCCATGGTCAAGATAAAGAAACACCACACCCTGGCCCAGTGACTCCTCTATATAATGTGTCAGCAGTCGGCAGGTGGTAAAAAAAAAGTGTAAAGAAAGTTGCCTTTCACAAAAGGAGGAGTAAAAGGTCCTTTGATTCAGGGCAGTGGGCCTAGAAAAGGGTGTGTACCTGAGTTCTCATTTAGGGAGGTTGATTTACATATCATTTGGAGTTGGAATTTCCATCCTGGCAACCACACCTTTAACTTCCTCTTTCAAGGAAATGCCTCTTACAATTTTCTTAGACAGTGACAAGTGCTGTGTATTTTGGTTAGGTGCAGGTTAAATTTATACAGGATTGGAAAACCTTTTTTTTCCTTACCTTTTTGTATCTTTTATTTTCGTACTATGCATTAATTACTTTTCCACCAGAATGTAGGTGACTTTGTATCTTGTGGTTTTGAAAATTAGCTAAGCTTACATTGTGGAGTTATTAGATGATCATCCAAGTTTTTTATTTGGAAATTGTCATGCCTCCTGCTTGTCAGGTGCTTCACCACTTGAGCCATTTCAATCTTTCTATTCTCATTGGACTTCTAATCTCATAAAAAATACTGTATTCATTTTCTATTGGTAATGTAGTTCTCCAATTTTAATTTATGCAAGAATTCTGAACCGATTTCAAAAATGAAGGACATTTTAAAGTAATTCATTAAAATTTCATAAAAGCTATGAATATGGAGCTATATATAATTCATTACTTTTGTTTAATTTTTCACACCAGAGTTGTAGAGTATGCTCAAAGGTGATTTTTACACTAACCTTTTTCTTGTGGGAATTATTTTAATTAAGAAAATACTTTACATAGCTAAGATATGGAACCAACCCAGAAGCCCCTCAGTAGATGAATGGATCAAGAAAATGTGGTATATATACACAATGGAATTCTATGCCTCCATCAGAAAGAATGACATTTCCCCATTTGTTAGGAAATGGAAAGGCTTGGAAAAAATTATATTAAGTGAAGTAAGCCAGGCCCAAAGAAACATAGGTCCCATGGTTTCCCTTATTTGCAATATCTAGTATAGGTATGAGTCAAGCGGAAAAGATCAGATAATGTGATGTTAGGAAAACGAACCCTTAAATATGTATTTTAATGTTTTCGTTTCTTTCATGCATGTGTTTCTAACGCATTTATAAGATTATTTCTTTGTTGCTTTGTATGTCCCTCCCCCACAGTGTAACCCCCGCTTTCACTTTATTTGATGTCAGTATAACATGTGGAGGAGATGGGGACAAACAAGTCGTTTAAGGACTCAGGTGGACCTGTTGTAACAAGGAGAATTACAAAATGTCATGTCAAAGCAAGCTTTACAATGTCGGTGTGGGGGGGGAGGGGGGTATGATTGGGTGGGGGGGAGGGGGGAGGCTGGGAAGGGAGGTGAAGGGTAAACAAAGGAGGAGGCTGCAATGCTTGGTAAGAAATGTATGCATTATCCTGCCAATGTAATTGTAACCCCTCTGTACAGTATGTTCTCAAATAAAATAAAATAAAATTAAAAAAAAAAAGAAAATACTTTAGAGACATTAATATTAGTTCAGCTATTTATTCTGCTTCATAAGGAATGTGATTTTAAGTTAATACACAGATCTAAGACAGATGATACATTTGGCATTTAGATCAATTTGTGTAATTACTTTTTTATTTAAATACTGAATACATGTTTCTGAATTTTCAATTTATTACCTGAGTCAAAGGTATATCATTACACCTGCAGAATCTAATCCACTTTACAAAGACTAAGTAACATACTAGTTTGAATTTTATTTTTTAGTTCAAAAATAATATTCAACATATATCATTTCAATAGGTTCCACTGAAAATTTATTAAGATACGCAATATCCATAGATATTTCATATTCTATATTCTTATTTTTGGATTACATTTCTGTAATCCATGTGTCTTGTGTTAGACTTCCAATTGTTCATCTCACATCTCTGTTTGTTCCAGGATTTCAGCATTAATGTTTTCTTTTTTCCGTGGTTTTATTATTTTTTCATCTCACTATCACCATTGTAACTTTTTAACATACAAAAAAGAAAATTCACTATTGCCCAGCTCAGCATTCTTTACATTTTCAAAAATCCAAGTAATGCTACTGACATACAACATACATCATGAAATGATTGATATAATGTATACAATAAAGTAATATCAAAATATTGCATAAAAATTAAGAATATGTAATGTCATGAAATTAAAATACACTATTATTAAACTGTGACATCAAACATTTTCCATTATTACTATAATATAGTAATATAAAACCATGCCATCACTCTCCAACTTGCTTTGTAAAGAATTTACACTTTGTCGAAACCTACACCTGAGCCCCTTTCCTGGTAATGAACGGACTGTTAAATGTCTCCAGAATTTGGGCCACCTCCCAGAGGCCACTGGTATGTTTGGCTCCTCCCCTCTCTCATCCCTTATAATTAGGCATGAGAGAATTCCAACTAGTCCTCATGCAACAAAGTAAGTTAGAGGACAAGAGCCCTGTTCCCCAGCTGGACGCCTCCAGGTATTCATGCAAAAATGATCTCAAAGTTGTCATTTGCCTCAGTCCTGCAGCCTTCATTGCCCTAGCCTGCAAGCTCATGTAGGTGCTTGAATAGCAAGCTGTTGTAGCACAATCTGCTCTGTAGTAGAGGTCCTTGAGATGCGAAGGTACCCCAGCCTCTCCTTGGGCAGGCTCCACATAGTCTTCAAGCTTTAACTCTTCATAATCATGTTGCTCCTTGATAACTTCCCTCTTCTTGGAGCCTGATAGGTCTGAGGGGCCCTCATCAGCAGGGGTTTGGATGGCTGCCAGGAACTTGTCCTGAATCTCAGGTGCCTTCATTTGCAAGAAGCAGTAGTAGCTCCTGCAGCTCCTTCTTCTTCTCCCTCTCCTCCTGGGAGAGCTGGTTGACACACTCATCTTTCTTCTGATATAGCTCATCCAGTACTTCCGTCTGTTCTTTATAGAATTCTAGGGACTTTTCAATGGTGCTTTTTGACAGCTGGCTGCATCGATGTTGGAGTTTATCCACTTGCTTCTGGAAGCCCACCTTTTTTAGGCAGCTTGTGGATGAAGCAGAATTTCAGGGTCTTCTTGGGCATTTGTGTGTCCTGCTTTCTATCCCATGGTTTCAACTCCTGAAGAAGAAACCCTACTGCTTCAGCTTTCTGTGGCTCTTGACTACCAGATTGGTCAGGCACCCACAGTAGGTATGTTGCTCCTGCAGCTGCTGGCTGAGCTTCGCCTTCTTTAATTCACCAATGGATAAAGATAAAAATCCCACCTGGTCTTTGGGTTGTCTGTCTTCTAGGACAGTCACAACAAGTAGAGTCTCCCCTTTTCTTTTTGCTCACTCTTCCTTCTCTAGTGAAAGCCAAAAAGCTCAGCTGGGGCCCACAGCTGGTCCTGTTTCTGTCTGGTGTTTTAAGGCATATCAAAATTGTTGTGTAATTTTTGATGGACCTTCTTGGTCCTCCAACTTAGTCCAGCAGTTGTGTGTACTTCTGCAGGTACTGTGGCAAGGCCTCATTCTTTAAGGTCAACTGCAGTTTGTAGGCCCTGTGCTGTTCACAGGTAGCTCTGAGCTCCTGCAGCTGTTCATGTTGAGCCACTTGGCTCCTTAACTCAGCCATCTTTTTCCATTCTTCTAACTTCTCCTCTTGCTGGTCCAGCTTCTTCTTTCACCTGCAGCTGTGAGTGCAGCAAAGTAGAGACCTTCTCCTCTTTCTTAGCCTATGTAAGACATCCTGTACCTGGCCCAGCTGCTCTTTGATCTCTAGGTTATGCAAAATTGTGCATCTCATGGCCTCATGTTTGTGTAATCTTCCCATTGTCTTGAAGAACTCATGCAGGTCCCAGGTCTTTCCCTGATGCTCCAGTTACCACAGCCACTCCTGCTGCTAAAGATTCTGGAGACTGAGGCTCTAGTTTTCCCACCTTTGAATGTAACACTTCTTCTCCCATTTCTGTTGTTACTTCTGCGACTAATAGGTCTTGGCTGGCAGCTGTAGCTTGGTCTGAGTTGGTCCTCCATGCTGCTGCTTGGAGGGAAGCTCTGCCAACTGCCTTTGAAGTTCCACCATGTTGGTCTCTAGGTCAAACACTTATCGCACCATTGCTCTTTCTCATCTCTCAGTTGGTTCATCTGTTGAGCCTTTTGTCTTTTCTCATGGACTTCTCCAACTTCAAGTCCCCTGCAACATGTCTCTCTCTAGCCTTAATTTGGTCATTAATTCTTTCATGGTCTCTAGCTTTGTCTCCACCCATGCCTTCTCTCTTATTACCTTTGTTTATATTTTGGTTACTCTCTTGGGGTGAATTAGGCTTTCTGACATATTGTTAGTGATTCCAGTGTTAGTGGAAAGTACACTAGCAGGAAAGGAACCAGAGGAAAATTCCAGGTATGCATGGTCTTTGGTCTCACCCTTAGCTGATTTACAGTCCCCAGTAATGTTTGTTTTGAGGTTACCTCTGTTTTTAGTTTTCTTTTTTTTGGTTTCAGTTGGTCCACCAGGAAAATTTCTCTCCAGATACTCTTTCTATAGTTTCTTGCCTAAAGAAAATTTTATTGTGCATGTGTGTCTGGTTTGGATAGATATCCCAGCACTGGGATAGGGATGGTGGAAGGACCATATTCCCAGGCTTTCTGAAATCACCTCTATTCTTGCAATCACCCACTTCCTACAGGATCTCTGAAATTCACTCAGTCACCACCTTCCTTCACCTGCCGGTAGTGGTATGAGCCAATAGAGGGAAATGCCAGTGGTACTAGGAAGCACATAATGTGGGTGTGGCCTTGATTCTTGTATCTTATTGGTCAGCTAGAAACAGATTTGCATTGTGGGATCATTGTAATCCAGACACAGTGGATAGAGACACCATGAGACCTGCTCCTACAGTCCTCCCCCATCCACATACCTATTTGGGGAGCAGGGCAGCACCAGCTCCTGTTTGCCCTCCCCATCTAACCTGCCCACTTGGGCTGATTAACTAGGATTAACTCTAGTTGTACTGGAGACTGCTCAAGACAATGTCTTCCATCCCATAATTACAATCACCAAGTTATCCTGAGTGGTTGCTCTCAGACCACTGTCATAGTCCCTCTTATGCTGGGACTATGGAGGGATTAGACCCCAGAGCTTAGGGGATGAGTGAGTGACAGACAGTATGGATGCTGGATACTGCATCATTTTATGATCTGTTTCCTCATATAACAACTTGGTCCACATATTTTACATCGCAGAAATACCGTTCAAATAATTTCCATCCAGTCCTCCAGACTGCCAGATTGTGCAAGTGCCACAATTCACTCACTCCTTACTGCAAGTTTCTAATCTGGTTCTGAATGTGTTCCCCCTACCTCCCAGGTCTCTATCCCACACGTAGTGTACCATGTTCCCCATTTGATTTATTTTTAAAATTTTTTATTGTGAAAATACCGTACAGAGGGGTTACAATTACATGTGCAAGGTAATGAGTACATTTCTTATCAAGCATTGTTGCCTCCTCCTTTATTTCCTCTTCCAATCCCTTCCCATCTTCCCCCACCCCCATCCTGCCTGGCCAAATTTGTAAAGTTCGTTTTTCAACATAACGACTTGTACATCTCATTGTTGCAATGGGTCCACCTGTATTCCTATTTAAACGGTTTGTTTTTGCCCTCCCCCTCCACAAATTATACCAACATCAATTACAATCAAAGCAGGGGTTATACCGTGGGGGAGGGACATATAAACCAATAAAGAAATCATCTTATAAATATGTTACAATCAATCACAAGAAAGAAAAAAACATTTCAATAATTATCTTGGGGTTCATTTCACCTAACATCAACTTATCTGATCTTTTCTGCTTGTCTTAGAAATATACTAGTTATTGCAAATAAAGCAAAACATGGGACCTATGTTTCTTTGGGCCTGGCTTACTTCATTTCATATAATTGTTTCCAAGTCTTTCCATTTCCTAACAAATGAGGAAATGTCATTCTTTCTGATGGAGACATAGAATTCCATTGTGTATATATACCACATTTTCTTGATCCATTTATCTACTGAGGGGCATCTGGGTTGGTTCCATATCTTAGCTATGGTAAATAATGCTGCAATAAACATAGTTGTGCTGGGAACGTTAATATGGTCTTGTTTGTGATCATTTGGGAAAATGCCCTATATTGGGATTGCTGGGTCATAGGAGAGCTCTAAGTGGAGTCTTTTGAAGAACCTTAATACTACTTTCCAAAGTTGTTGAACAAGTTTACACTCCCACCAAAAATTCTGTAGGGTACCCTTCTGTCCACATCCCCTCCACAGCTTGGTACTGGCACAAGAACAGACCTCAGGACCAATGGAATAGAATTGAAAACACAGAAATGAACCTACAGACCATAGCCATCTAATCTCCGATAAGTGAGCTAAAAAAGTAGAATGGAAGAAAGACAGTCTCTTCAGTAAGTGGCAAAACTGGTTAATCACTTGTAGAAAAATTAAGTTAGATCTTTATATATTAGCCTGCAACAGAATCAACTCCAAATGGATTAAAGACCTTGGAGTCAAAGCAGACACTCTGAAAACATTATAGGATGGAATAGGAGAAACTCTAGGTCTCCTTGGAGTAGGCCAAAATTTTCTTAATAGAGACCCAGAAACACAAGAAATCAAAGAAATGTTGGACAAATGGGATTGCATGAAATTGCAGAGCATCTGCATGGCAAAGGACATAGCTAGCAAGATCAATAGAAAGCCCATGGATTGGGAGAAGATCTTCACTACCCATACAACGGCCAAGGGTTCTCATATCTAAAATATAATTGGAACTCAAAAAATTAAATCCCCCAACAACAAATCCTCAAAGAAACAACTGCCCAATAAATAAGTGAGCTAAAGACTTGAAGAGAAACTTCTCTGAAGTGGAAAGAAGGATGGCCAATAGAAACATGAAGAAATGCTCAAATTCCCTAGCCATAATCGAAATACAAATCAAAACAACATTGAGATTCCACCTCACCCTAGTTAGAATGGCTATAATCAAGAACTCTAATAACAGCCTTTGTCTTGACATCAGAACAGGAAAGTTGCCAGGGACCTTCTCTAATACACAGTATACTTGTGCTCCTCTGTCTCACCTGGCCCCAACTGCAGCCAACTGTCTCAGCTTTCTTCAAGATTTTCTTCTAGTAGTCCTGTGTACTAACCACATTTTTACATGTCTAATAACTATGTATGATTCACTAGTGGCTATCATATAGAGCAGGCTTAGACATTTCATTAATTTCCTACTCCATATAAAAGGATGATTAAGCACAATTAGCTGATACTAAAATGCGTCTTCTTGTTGCAGGTTTGAGTGTAAGTTAGAAAATACAAAAATAAGATGGGTACTGATGGCTCATGCCTAATAATCCTAGCTACTCAGGAGGCTGAATTCTGAGGATCTCCGTTCGAAGCCAGCACAGACAGGAAAGTCCAAGACACTCTTATCTCCAATAACCCACCAGAAAATCACTATTTTGGTTTTAGAGCACCATCCTTGAGCAAAATGAACCCAGGGAGAGTGCCCAGGCTCTAAATTCAAGCCTCACAAGCAAGAACACAACAAAATACAAAAAATAATCTGTGAGTAGTTTGCATAGAATAATATCTCATTTAATCCTGGTCTTTTTTGTTTATGTGTGTTTGATTACCAGAAATAGACTCTCCTAAAATTTTGTGAAATAAAGTTACCCAGTTCTTGAGTTATAGAGCATTTGTAATCTGCTTTTTCTTGATGCTATTTTGACAAAAAGCGATCTATTCTGTCAAACCAAAGTGTCTCCAACTTGCAGCAAGTTACCATCTGTTAACACACACTTACTGGAATAATTCATATCTTAACTTCAAACTGTAACCATCAGCTATATTGTTCATAACCAGCCAGCGGTGTCAAGGCTATGAAGTCCTTACCAATGGAGTTAAAAGAACAGAATGTGCTTCGCACATTCCTTAAATCAGCCCCTGAAAGTCAAGCAAAAAATGTGAGCCCAACAACTACTGTGTCTCAGAGACATCACCACTCCTTGTGTTAAGATAAAAAGCTCAAGGGCCACCCTGCCTGGCATGCCTGCTTGACTCTGGGTAGAATGTCTAGGCTCCCTTCCTCACAGAACTAAACTGCCTTGGTGAGATCTCCTTTACTTCTGTGTGTCTATTCTATCTGGGTTAATATTTTGACTATTTTGTTTTAACACTGGAGCATTCTGGGGGATAGTCTGCAATATTCATTCTCTCTGGGATGGTGAGGAACTCTATTAGGGGATATGATTGTCCTGCTACTCAGCTGCAACAAGGTGGGGGCTGGGCAGCACTGGTGACATTTCATATCTGTGAATGAACTCCAACTCTTGGACATTACATGTGGATTTAAAAAAATTCCTAAATCTGGGCTCCTATGGCCCTGAACTCTGAAGATTATGGTTTGGATAATGGTTTGAAGCTAAACACTGATCCTCAGATCTCAGCCTCCTGAATAGCTAGGATATGAGGTGTAAGCCACCAGCACCCAGATTTGCTCTTGCTTTCTTTAGTGTAATTGCCTTACAAAGTCTTATCTCATTTAAATATGATTTCTTTCTGAGTTCTACCCTGGGCAGTACATTACAGATGGAAATTTCTCATCCTGTGCTGTCTTGGTCTTATTAAAACAAAGATTACTCTTCAGTAGATTTTTGCTGCTGCTTACCAAGTACACCATTCCCTAGTCCACTTCATGAGTGCACTAAGTATTTAAAACCTTCCATAAACTACAGGAACCATTCTAATTTCCTGGGTTAAAGTGTTGAAATATTGTATGTCTCCTTCCTTTGTCTTCTTTTCTTTTCCTTTTTCCTTTTTTCCTTTTTTTGGTCCATCGTGAGTCTTGAACTCTGGGCCTGGGCACTGTCCCTCAGCTCTTCAGCTCAAGGCTAGTGCTCTACCATTTGAGCCACAGTGCCACTTCCTCCCTTATCTGCTTGTTTTCTCTGTCTACATTCAAGGCATTTCAACATCTGTTTTCCAAACAATGAACAATATACACAGTATAGACTAAAGGGGTAGATAATCAAATATACTTGTAAAATCAAACTAAGCATGAATCTAACAAATGTTCTTGACTGATTCACTTAAAACTCTTGTCTTGGATGAGTAGTTCTAGTTGCAATTGTGGCATAAATTTCTTTTTTTTTTCTGAAATCAAATGATGGAAGAAACATTTCAACAAAGGGAAGTGAGGAATGAGCTCACACCTAAAGAAGAAACAGGGACCTTTCTAAGTTTATGGAGTACAGTAAGAAAAATATTGAAAAAGAAACAGCTAAATTTGAAATTTATGACAGGCATGATATCTAGAACCCATTACACGTTAAAGTAAGCCTGAATTTACAGCATCTATAATTTTTAGCTAGTTTTCAGGGTTTCACACCTGAAATATCTAACCACACTTGAGGCTAAGATCTAGAGAACTGAGTATTGAGGCTAACTTTGGCAGAAATGTCCTGCCTCTCTGCAAAACTATCAGCAAAAATATAAGTAGGTGTGTGGCTCAAGTGGTAAAGCTCTATCCAGTTAAAGTGGAGCAAGGAAGCATGGCTCTGAGTTCAAACCCTAATACGAAAAAATTAAAGAATCACAATTCTGGATTCTTGAAATTCACTTGAATGTAAAATCATTTGGCAGAAAAGACTGTAAAGAAAAAAATTAAAGCAGAAAAAGTGTATTGTTCTATACACACAAAAAAGGTTTTATAGATATATAAATATATCTATATATAAATATATATATATATACATAGATAGATAAAAATATACATACATAGTTGTGCAATATATAGAGAATAATGTCTGTAATTACATATATACATATATATATAACAACTAAGTGTATACGTTTGTCCATAATCCCTAAATTAAACTAAAAGTCCATATTTTAAACTATGACTCTTAGAAAGCATTGTCTTCACCTTTAAATATTTTCTGGATATTAATTTGTGTATGAAAGAGGAAAAGAATTTAAGTACATGTAACAATATTTATATTAACATGACCAAATGTAATGGCTTTACATAATTCTGTTTCATAATTCAAGTCATTATGCATTAGTTATATTGAGATTTTAAATATGAGAATTGTACACATATTAACAATCTATTTCTGAATAAGTTTGCTCTCTCCAACATCTTCCTATGTTCCCTTTCCTCTTTCTAGCTTTTTAAACTGTGCTTAGTGGATATATTTATATTGTTTACACATATATATGTAGATATGTGTATATGTATGTACCCTCATATATACCTAGAAATGTCCATATGCAAATATATACCTATATGTGAATACAATACAAATATATATTATATTAACAATACAATATTGTAATTATATATTTATATATTACCCCCTTTTATATCCATGTCCCATGATAATTATTAATTTTTACTATATTTGTTATTATGATTTTTCTGGTTTCTCATCTGAGAACAAGACTAGCCATTGAGATTTTTTCACATGAGTAGAAATATCACTGTCATATCATAATTAGAAGTTCTATGAGAAGAACCAGGAAATTTAAGAATATATCTAGAAAAAAGAGTCTACCCTTCTCATTCTCAGTCTTGGCCTTCCTTCACTTGTACCTTTGTTCCCCACGATGACCTTTCAACAATAATACTGTTCTGTCATGGCTTACAATGACTAAGATTCTGACAACATCACAAAGAAAATTTTTCTCGATTGAGGATAGATTGCTAGATAAGGGCTTTTAACAAAATAAAAATTAGATCTTTTTTCTTTTCATATTATCTTTTCTTCTTAAAGTGTTTTTGATTGACACATCACAATTCTATATACGTTAGATGAATAATGAGCTGTTTTATTCTAGCTTTGCTTTGCTTTCTGCATTTCTGGTATTGAACTCTGAGCCTCACACTCGCACTGTGGAGGCTCACCAGGATATAATATGTTTTGACTTGTTCCATCATTAGACAATCAAATCTGAGCAATCAGCGTATTGATCTTTAAAGTTAAACATTTCGAAGTCAATGGGGATGTTACAAGTTCTTTTTCTAAATTTGAAATTTCTTAGCAACATAGAAAATAAATAAACAGATAACAATTCAACAGGTTGAAATACAGAAAAATATACTATGTAAAGTTTTTCACAAATGCCCACGTGAATAGATGAAATTCTAAAGAGAACAGCTTGAATTTACCCTTAAAACTTATTCTATAAGAGGCAACAATGCTTGATAAGAAACGTACTCATTACTTTGCTCATGTAATTGTTACCCCTCTGTATTATATTTTCACAATAAAATAAATAAAATAAAAATATTCTTAAAAAAGAGAGTGAGGGAAGGAGTGATATTGTCAAAAAAGAAATGAACTCTTTACCTGACTTACGTAACTGTAACCCCCGTGTACATCCCCTTATGACAATAAAAACTTCAACCATTCTAGCCATTGTATTCAGTATAAAGCAAACATAAAAACATCTATTCACTAGCTCTTCTTAACCTTCCTGAAATTTAATGTGTCCCTTTTCCATGATATAATAGTAAATATAAATGAACTATAAACGTATTGATCACCAGGTGCCAGTGGCTCACAATGTAATCCTAACAATGAAGTATGCTGAGATCAGAAGATTGTGATTTAAAGCCAACAGGCAAAAAATCATCTATGAGACTCTTACCTCTAAATTAACCATCAAAAAGCCTAAAGTGGAGAAATGGCTCAAGTGACAGAACATTAGACTTGAGAAAGAATAAATAAGTACATACATAACTCAAGGACAACATCCCAGGCTGTTAGTTCAAGCCCCATGATCAACACACACAAACACACACACAAACACACACACACACACACACACACACATTGCTTTCTGCTCTTCCATTTATGTTGAAAATATTATCTCATGTGAGAAGCATTTAACATACTTTTTAAATTTTTATCATACTTTAAATTAAAAAAGTATCCATTTTATAAAAAAAACAGGTATTCTAGGCACTTGCTATCTGCTAGGAGACATTAATCATACCTTGATATAGTTAATGCCTTAATTAATTTACCTGTGACTGGTAGACATATATTATTATTATTATTTCTCCTCAACAAATGTGGAAAATTTTGGAAGAAAATGTGATAATAGTGGAATTTCATAAAATTTATGCTTCATAAGAGGTAATAATCATTGTAACTCCTAAACACAGCTTAAAACCAATAATGCAGTGATATTGAATTTCTCTGTAGTTTATATAGTGTGCAAAAAATTGATACTATATAGTATCTCCTTTACATTTCCTTGGAAGAAGCTAAATAAGAATATATACATCTTAAAATCATAAAATAACACTTTGGTTATATTAATGAAATGCCCACATTCAAAATCATTAATAAGTTTATGTAAATAGTACAGCTCTTAGATATTCAAATTTTGAAAGTTTTGAAACAAGTCATTCAAAAGTTTAAAACAATAATAAAAATAATCATTTTAATCAAACTAAACATATCCTTGATTGGACCATCAACTTTCATAGGAATATATAAATCTAGATAAATAGTATTCTTGAGCATGTGTGAGTTGTGTTTGCACAGGTATGCGAGTACTTGTGTCTCTTTGATATTTATATTGCATTCTTCTCTTTGTTGTGTATTGATTCACGTTAATACCAGTTTTGCATAATTCATCATGCATTTAAAAACGTGAAAGACAGTGGTAACCAAAGGTAGCCCTCTGTAGAAAAATGGTGGCATGTGAAGAGCTCATCAGTTTGAAATCAAGCAGTGTATCATCATTTATCATTCATTAAATCACACACAGCTTCAAACATCTCCTTAGTGTTTATATTGGAGAAGGGCAAAATGCATAGATGCATGCATAGACACATGTTGTTACCTAATAAATCTCTTCATGCTTTTCACTGGCAGTATAAGTGTCTGACCTTGGAAGCGACCTCTCATCTGGAGTCTTTACATAGAGATGTAGGAGCAGCATTGACAAGCAAAATGAACCCTTGATAATCGCTGACACTGTTAGCATGGTTAAGCTTCTTAAAATATTACCACGGAACCTTTCCTTCATTTTTACAAACATATTTCAATTGTACTACATACTTTTTAAAACTCTTAAATAGAGCCATGATGTAGAGGAATAAAATGCTAGGCAAACAAGAAGAACTAATCCGTCCAATAATAAGTGAATAATAATAATAAGCCACAGGAAAGACAATATTAAATCCACCCAAAATTGCAAGAGGGAAAGATTAGAGTGGCAATATCAAACCCATGAAATTATAAAGAATGAGGCAATAAAAGTAAAGTACTGAGATGAAAAGTAATGTTATTAATTGTCTAGTAGCTTTTCTTCCCAGTGGATCTCATTTATCTTTGGAAGAAGTTTAAAGAAAAATCACAGCCCCTTTCGTAAACTTTGTTTTTCCACTGTCAGGTGTATCAGCAACATCTTGTATTTACAGCTGTCTTCACAAATCACAGGCAATTATGTATGTGTCTTTTCATTTACAACAAGTATCATCTTTGCAAAACTCTAAACTTTATTCCTTTGTGATTTTTAAATAAAAGCCTGTGATTTTATTTGCCTATGGTTTAAGAAACAACTTAGAAGACATTGAAGAGTTCATTGTTGCCACACCATGACAGGTTCTATTACTTATAAAGCAGAGTAGATTCCATGCTAATATTCATATGGCCAAATTGTATATATTAAAGAAAATAATCTCAGTACATCTTAAAACTTTTGATGGTACTTGGCTCTTTACTTATTACATTTCTTTATGATTTGTTAAACTACAGTTAAGAGAGCTATTATTTCTTTCCCAAATGCAAAGAAGAAATAAATATTTTTACTTAATGAGATATCAGACATTAACTCATATTCTAAGTTGATTTGAGGAGAAAATGGATATTTCATTTCTCATTATGACAAAAAATAAACAATTCATTCTTAGATGTACTTTGTTTTAAATATATATATATCACTAAAGATTAAATTTACCTGAAAATAATGGCGATCCAAAATAAAACTGTCAAGAATAAGTAAAAAACGTAACATTTTTTCTGATATTTTGAAAGAAAGCAGTCTGATTTTATTAATGCTTTAAAATCTGCAAATGAGTATCATGGTTCATCCTCTCTGAATTTCAATAGTCCAATCTAGAAACAATGGAACCGTTCCTCTTTTCTAATCCATAAAAAATCCTCTTGGCAGTTTTTTCAAACTGTACACTAAGTCTAATTACTTCTGTCACCTTTAGTGCTACATGTATGTTGAAGCCAGAACCTCTCTTACTTGAATTATTGCAATAGAGTTCAATAAGTTCTTTGTATTGTTTCTCATATTTTATAAATTCAACAAAACAAACAGAAACTTCTATATTGTAATTCTGCCAATTTTCCCTTCTACTCAAAACCATTCTGTGGCTTCTCATGCATGTAGAATTATAGGTAAGTTGGTCTTACATAAGTTTCATAACCATCCCTACTTCTTTGACATGTTTTCTCTTATTCTTATATTTTATGACTTCAAAAACTTTAACTTCCATATTGTTTACTGAACAAGACTGACTCCTTTTCTGTCTCCCAGCCCATCTTTTTAGAATATTCTTATCCTAGCTATCAATTTGGTAGTACTGGGGCTTGCATGCATGGCCTTACCATTGGTAGGATAGACTTCTACCACTTAGCAGCAACTCCTAGGCTAGCTACCAATTTTGATTCTTCAATTCCTTGCTTAGATCTCACTTTCTTAATGAGGACTGCCTTGAGTATGGCATCTCCCACTGAAACTTCATCCTCACTGGACCTCAAAATTTAAACACCACATTTATTCCATACCATAATTTATTTCTAGTATGATATATGTTTTACTGATTTCATAGATATTTGTTTATGAACAGTCTTTTTGTCTAGAGTCGTTTCTATTTTTGTCTATTATTTAGTGATTTTTTGTGTGCCCTAGATCAATTCAGAGCACGTGTTTTATGTG
Organism: Dipodomys merriami; assembly: GCF_024711535.1. Taxonomy (NCBI): domain Eukaryota; kingdom Metazoa; phylum Chordata; class Mammalia; order Rodentia; family Heteromyidae; genus Dipodomys; species Dipodomys merriami. Next base: position 36,162 of record NW_027203360.1, read on the forward strand.
CCATATTCAAGTGGTTTTGTGGATTGAAGCCTTTTATTAGAATGGAAGAATAAAACTAGGGTTGGTGATAAGTAACCACTCATGACCACCAAACCTATAGTGTGCTAAATTGATTAAACCTCTTTTCCTTGGGAACATTTAGCAGTGAGTTGGATAGAAGTAGTATGCATTTCTGGATTCATGGATTTTTTTACAAATGAAGTTAAATTTGTCTTCACAGATTTGATTAAGTCATTATTACCACTATTTCTTGATCAGTATGACTGAGACTTATGAGTTAGCCATTTTCCTAGATCAGAGAATAAAATCTAAATTTAGGTATTGAAATGTTATTTATAGATATGAGTAAATATACATTTTTCTATGTATATTCAATAATCAATGGCTATTTTTTGTCATGCATTCTTGCTCTCTTTCTCGTTCTATTTCTCTGTTTGCATGTAGATAATTATCACTCTATTCTTCTATAATTTACCCTTTTCCTATCAGTCGTTGGGTTTGAACTCAGGGCCTACACACCAGGCTAGCCCTCTACTACATTAACTACAGTGCCACTTCTGGGTTTCGGTGGTTAAAGGGAGGTAAGAGTCTCATGGACTTTTCTGCGCTGGAAGGCTTCCAACCACAATGCTTATATCTCAGCCTCCATAGTAGCTACGATTACAAGCATAAGCCACAGGTGCCCAGCTTGTATATTTCTGTTTTATTCTCTGCATCTAATAGAGAGGATAAGTAGGTTTGAGAGCCTTTCTGGAACCAGAGAGAGATCCAATCTACAGAAACATCTTACACTGTTCAGGCAATTTTACCCTGGACCATTCTCCATTATCCACAACAAAACCCCAAGTTAGGGTACTGGAACTGTGGCTCAAGTGGTAAAGTGCCAAATGGATTGAAAATGCCAAATGAGAGTGTGAGGCCTTGACTTCAAGAAGCTCTACTACTGGCATGAACAAACAAACAATTAGTTAACTAATTACCTGGTTAAATAATTAATTCCATAATTAATTACTTAAATTTTGAAACCTTATAAAATTGAAGCTAGAATGTAGCTCTTTCAAAACATTTAAGACCAGTTTAGTAAGCTTGCATTTCTTTTCCCCGAATCTCACTTTTGTTTGTGCTAAATCTCATGCACTCCCTGTGCAGTTGATATAATCACTTTCTATAGTCAAACTAAGTTTAGGCTTAGGAAGCTGTATTTGTTCATCTGACTGATATTCACTCACTCATGTCATAAGACATTATGGAAACTGGATCACGTTTCCCTAACAGCCTGGGAGTCATAGATTTAACAACTGCATATCTCAACTAATTATTATTATTCCTTGCTTGTCTTGTTGTACTAATCATTTGACTATCAAATCTGTCATTCAACCACACATACAAAAATTACATACATGTGTTAAAAAATCTGAATATCTATAAGTTATTAAAAGCAAAGTAAATAAGAAATGTTTTAGGTTTTAGAAATGTTTCATTTTAAGATGCAGAGTTGTAAGATAGGGTCAAGTTGTACAATGGTTGTTCAAAGCTTATAATTATCTCCATGTTGAAAACAGAGTGATCTCATTGTTAAATGCAAATAAATATTGGAGAAATGTGGTATGGATTCTAATGTGTGTAGCTTAAATTGCATGATCTATGTGCTTCAAAGTGAATTAATTATTATGATGCATTTTTCACATTGGAAATAAGTCAGTTGACAAAGGCTTTGATTCTTTGGTTATAATTGTAAAAGAAAATAACTGGCAATTCTTGGTTTATCAAGATTGGAATCTTAGAGCACCAATTACTCTAAAATAAAGCAGAAATATATACGCTAAAATAGTGCATAGAATGTTCAATTAGATACATGGACTTTGCCAGACTATTGGCTTTTCAATAATTCATGTGAAATTCTCTGACTATAAAATATACAGATTCGTAAGTATACCCTGCTGTGACTGGAGAGTGACAAGCCATTGTGAAGGCTGCTTGAGAAACATAAATCATTTCAAAATAAATTTTCATGCATTCTACTAGACAGCACTGATAAAATGTGTTTATGATTAAGGACATTTGTCTTAGCTGAAAAAAGCGCTGAACTATAAAATATAGACACATTCATATAGATGTATGGACACATTATCTTAGAATATCTATCCATTCTGATATATGATGTTTCCCATTGATTTGAGGCCATAATTAAAATTCCCTATATGATTTCTGAATAACTAAATGTAGCATTACATTAAAAATGTGTTTCTTTCTTCCAGCATTTTTTTCAGGAACACATTTGCCAATTCACAATAAATAGTGTCAATTATCAACATGTATAAATTTCAACTATTTATTTATTTATTTTTGTCGGTGGTGAGGCTTGAACTCTGGGCCTGGGCGCTGTCCCTCAGCTCTTCAGCTCAAGGAGAGCACTCTACCATTTGAGCTACAGCGCCACTTACAGTTTTCTGGTGGTTTATTGGAGATAGGAGTCTCACGGACTCTCCTGCCCAGGCTGGCTTTGAACCGCAATCCTCAGATCTCAGCCTCCTGAGTAGCTAAGATTACAGACGTGAGCCACCAGCACCCGGCAAATTTCAACAATTTATTGAGCAGCATGCTTGCTTCATTTAATATTTAGGTCTATTTTATTATCTCGAGTTTTGGAACTTGTGTTGATGTCTTAAAACTTTAAATATATTTTCAGCTTCCGAACACATTGTGACCATTAGTTTATGCAATTAATTTTCCTTTAAATTTAATCTCTTACTTGTCTTTTCTTCCCTTCTCTGCTTTCTGCTTGGATAACTTTGCTCCTGTCTCCTTAACTACTTTTACTGACATTTAGCTACTGATGGTTTATCTATGTTTTTCCTGATAAGAACATGTATTTTAGTTTTAACGATGGTAATAGAAGGTTAGAATTGTAGCCATTTCCTCTGTTTTCATCATGTCTAAAAAGTGCTTTGAGATATTATGGTCTTTTTTACTTTGAAATAAATGGGCACCTCAAACTGCCCATTTTAGGATGCCCTATTTGTCTTTACATATTAGTGATTAGATGATGAGAAACAAACTATAGCTATATGGTATTTGTAGTTAGTTCTTCCAGGTGAGACCTAACATCCCTGACCAAATTTGAAAATTTTTCAGTTGTTTTCCCTGTGATTCTCACCTTTAATCACCCTCGCTGTTGTATTTGTGCGCATTCAACCTTTTATGTTTTATAACTTATCCTCCTAGTTACATTTGGCTCTTGTTGCATTGTTTTCCCATCATTTTTGACTGAATGTTACAATGTAGATATTTTACTGTGGATATATTGCTTCTGGAATATATAATCTCTTACAAAATCTACCTGTTAAATTTATATTAAGTACCAGAGTTTTGTTTATTTTTTTATTTTTTGTTTATTTATCTATGTTGAGGTGCTTAGGATAAGACTGTAATGGAGTCTTAATCAGCAGGGACACTGGATATAAGTATAAGGATACTGTACTACAGCATGTCAGTGTCATATATTAATTATTATTATTACTATTGCATTGTGTGAAGAGTGTTATTTATATTGAGTTTTGAGCTCAATGCTTCTTACTCTTTTGGCTTATTTGCACAGTGTACCCTAGCAGTTAAATCACACTCCAGCCTGACTTTTTTGTTGGTTCTATTGGTGACAGAGTATCATGGACTTTACTGGCTTTGAACTATGATTGTCTGGATTTCAGACTCCTGAATTGCTTAAATTAGAAGCGAAGCCAAGGGAACCATCTGTCAATGGTCAAACTGCAAAGATCAGGTTTGAATATCAATAATCTTTATACTTGAATCAAATTCTCAAACTTTGTTTCTGAAGTTAATGCAGATCAGTCAATATATGTGATGTATAAGTAAACATACAATATGTAGAGCTACAATTTAAGTGAGTTGCTCTATGAAGAACATTCTCCAAACTTTTTTTTTATTTTGGTTGTGGGACTTGAACTCAGGACTGGGTACTGTCCCTGAGCAATTTTGCTCAAGGCTAGAGCTCTACGACTTGGAGTCACAGCTCCAGTTCTGGTGGTTAATTGGAATTAAGAGTCACATGGAATTTTCTTGTGTGGTCTGGCTTTGAATTGAATCCTCATATCTCAGCCTCCTGAAGAGTTAGGATTACAGGAATGAGCCACCAGCACCTGGATAACTATATATCTTTTTTGGCTTTTTCTTTTTTGGTACTGGGGATTCAATCCAGGACTTTGCCCTTGCTAGGCGAGCACTTTGCCACTAAAGTACATCCCAGCCCCATTTTTAACACAATTCCTAATCATGTCCTAAATGATCTCCTTAATGAGATTGCTGTTAGGTTTCTCTTAGATACTAATTTGACAAACAAACTTAGTTTAGATGTACTTTGAGCATATTCTATTTTAGATGGTGGAATATCTACAGTGTTAATGTTTAGAATGAAGAGAATAGATGCTAAATTTTATTAATTTGTTCAAGCCACAATATCCACACTCACCTGCAGAATCATGAAATCATACTACATTTAACTATTCATATATGCTCGTAAGAAATATCAAATTAAATAAAATTTTAAAATATTAGAGGATGTGTTTATTTAAAGTATAGAGTTTACTTACATCCTCATATTCTAAAAAGTTCTCTTTCAATTTTTCCATTGATTATTGTCTCTTTCTTCATATATTTCAACCAGAAGCTTTGGCTCTCCATTGACAAACAGATTCCATTTAACATAAGCTACAGGATTTTCTTCTTGCAAAATAAGAGCTGCAAACTAGTATGTAAGGCACATTCTGGTTTCCAATAATCTTCACAAAATTTATTATGGTTACTTAACTTTTTCCAATTTTCAGTGTGTCTTATGTTTTACACCTAATGTATTTAAAACATGCAATCTCATCATACAGGAAAGCTTGTCCAATTAATTTAAGCAGTATCAATCATGTTGACTAGGCTAAGTCATTTCTGAATAAACATTGCATGCATGTATTATGCTAAAGAACAACTTAAGAAGATATAGTGTATTTTCTTGTAAAACTGAAAGGATGAATATGTAGTTTAAAGCAATATTTCTTCACTTTGTAATTGTTTATTGTTTATAGAACATATGGTTAACATTTGGCTTATAAAATTTTAAATTACACTGTAGATATTGTTGTTATTTTGAAAATAGATTTTTTACAGTCATATGATTTATGTATACTTAATAAATATTGAGTTCTATGGTGCAAGTAAATGGGTATTAGCCAGGTGCTGGGGTTGATGCCTATAATTCTAGCTATTCAGAAGGCTGAGATCTGAGGAAATAGTTTCAAAGCCAGGAAAAAAAATCCATGGGTCTCTTAGATATAATTAACTAGAGAAAAGATGGAAGTGGAAGTGTGGTTTTTTTGGTTTTGATTGAAGATGCCATGTGAGAGCTTGAAGCCTAATACACTGCTGGGAGGAATATAAATTAGCAAAACCACTCTGGAAGCCACTTTTGGAGATTCTTCAAAAAAAAGTAAAAGAAAAAGAAAGAAACCTAGGGTTCCCTTACAATCCAGCTCTTGGTCATCTACCCAGAATATTACAAGCCAGTACACAGCAAAGCCACGTACAACCATGTTAATTGCTCATTATTCACTATAGCCAAGTTATGCAAACAGCACAAATGTCTTTAAATGGATCAGTGGAAGCAAAAAACTGTGGTTCATAGTTTCAATGGAATTTGCTCAACTAGTGAAAAGAAATGATTGAACCTGGAAAACATCATGTTAAGTGAAGTAAAACCAGCTCAGACAGCCAAGGAGCGAATGCTTTTTCTCATGTGTTTATAAATTAAATTATAAACCTATTCAAAAATATGTAGGAGTCATGTAACATAGCCCCCCCCCCCAAAATTGTCTACAGCACAGAATCCTTGGGGGAGGATTTTAGTGATATAACTCCTTGGAACACTAGCAAACAGTTTCACAAAATGAAAACCAGAAAGTTCAGAGACCAGCTTTGTAGGGTGTCTGGAGGAATTGTTCAAAGGCAGTGGCAGATAAATGGAAAGAAGAAAGTTGAACAGATATAGACATTATATTCAATGCACATATATGAAAATGAAATCATGTAAGCTTAGGAATGGGTAGAGTTGGGAGAGATGGGAGTGGGAATGGTGGAAGGAATGACATGAATCAAGATGTATTATACTCATAGGCTGACATGTTGACTTGAAATCCCTTTGTACAGGCAATAAAAAATGCCTTGTCTTTGTTAGTTTGCCAGAAATATACAGTGTTTCTCTTCACTAATCCAGTACCAATTGTTTATTCTAGCAAGGAGTTATGCAGTTCATCCAAAAGTTTATTTCTAGGTTTCAGCTTAAGTGAGCATTTGTGTTCCCATTGAGCTATATAAACTATTGCTTGCCTTTAGTTATATCATTCAAAAGTTAATTTAATACCTCTGGTGAAACAAACTTGGTTATAAGCTGATGCCCTCAGACTCACAATAGCATTTCTCTAACAGTATCTTCTGCTGGACATTTCTTATAATGTTTAAGTACTAAATTCCTCAACAATGAGTTAATCATTTGTACAAAATGCCAGATTCAATATAATTTCATAAAAGTAAAATTTATCTGTCTTGTTTAAACAATCTACCTACTGCATCTGGGTGCTCATTTCCGGAAAATGAATTCTATCCAGGAAGTCTATCTACAACTACCAGTTGATTTGTTATCCTTACATGATACATCAGTTAACAATCTCAGTGTTTAGCATAGCTTATTAAATCATTGTGCTTACAGTATTTGTCTCTTTATAGTATGAAATCAGCAAAAGTTTTATGTCCTTAAATAATTTTTCCAGGCTTTGAATTACTCACATTTTTCATGTTAATATGCACTACATACTGGTTGAATTGAATTCAAGTAGGATATTGTCACTATGAATGCAATGAACGCAAACAATGAATGCAAATCCTTATTTCTGTTTTAATTTTTTAAATTCCAAAGCCAGGTTCAATGGCTCATGCTGCCTCTAAACCTAGATACTCAGGAGGCTGAGATTTTAGGATCTTGGTTTGAAGCCAGCCTGAGCAGACAAATCCAAGACAATATTCTTACCAAAGAGCTGAAAGTATGTAGCTCAAGGTAGAGCACCTGCATGAGTGACAATATGCAACATGAGTCCATGAATTCAAGTCTCAATACTGACAAACACCAAAACAAAGCAAAAACAACTAATTTGTCTCCTAGAAATATTCATTGGATCTAACAGAATTAGTCAACTGTTTAACATATAAAAAGTACTAAATTTTTATGCCATTATCCCTTTTTGTTTATTTTTTTGTAGTCAATAAATTCATTGTATATGAATCTGCTATGGTTTTGCAAGACATATCTGTGCTGTAACTTATGTGCTGTTGTTCTGGAATCCACAATATTTCTCTCAATGTCACATTTATCTGAATAGTCTATTACTAGACTTTTAACTCTTCATCTATAATTGAGTCATTTCATTGTCACCCATACATTTTCGAAATAGATTCACTCAAACTTAAAAAAATACAAAATCAACATTTTTATGTATAGAGATATATAGTTATTCATTACAGGTCAATGGCATATATTCCAGTAATATGACTATAAAATTAAAATATTTTTAAATTACAAAAGTGACTAAGCAATGAGATGCCACGTCTATGAATGGACCTCACAGTACAGAGTGAAATGCTCTGGTTACTAATTGAAAGTGTTGTACAGCCATTTTGATTATGAATGGGAGGAAAAGAGCATCCGTGGAAGTATTTCAATCTCAGTATCCAAGTATATTAGTCCAAAGATAAACTCCACTGAATAGTTTTGTGCTTTGAAATGCCAACAATGGGTCTCAAATCTGATGACTTTCTGGACTTTCATTTATTTATAGACTGATTTAATGGGGAACTTAATTCTCTTTGTCAAGCATTATTTTTTTTTTGTAAAATGGGAATACTATTACTTATTAAAAGAGTATAAAGGATAACATTTGTGCTCACATATACAATATATTCAGCATGTCATAGATTATATTAGATGATATTTTGTCGCTCTTTGGAGGATTTCTTTGTTTAGTTGCATTTAAATCACCATCCTGCAGATCTCAGCCCCTAAGTAGTTATAATTACCCAGTCCTAATGAAATTTTCAGTATGTATGTTTTGTATGGCATTATAATTTTGCCACATTATGTCAATTTATGATAAAAAATAATCCTTAGCCAAACACTTCATAGGTGAAATTGTCCAATAGGAAATTAGTGCAAAACATTAAAGTATTGACACATGAGAATAAAAAAATCTCATTCAAAAATCCAAAAATCATAAGGCTCATAGTTTGGGGGGAAGGATTGCAATCATCAAATTCTTATTCAAGAGGAATTAAGCTATTTACATATTACTAGGTATATGATTTGAAATTCAGATATGCAAATAAAGCACTCCATGTTTTGGCACGGTTTCTGGGTGTTGGTGGGTTTAATTGCCTTGAAAAATTTTAAAAGGTTGAAAACACAGAAAATTTCTTTTCCAATCAACACACAGACAACAAAACATCTTTTAAAATGTTTATAAAAATTAACATACTAGGCTTTGGAAAGGTGACTCAATTAGTAAAGCTCCAGCCAATGACTGTCCTGATCTTGGACATAAAAATTAATAAACTAGTCTATACATTTATGTAAACAATGGCTGTTAGTGATGATAGTCATAAAAATTACTACTGGACTTGAACTCAGGGTTCCAGCCTCACTTGTATTTTACCACTCAGAACTTATGCTATACCACTTAAGTTGGGACTCCACTCCTGAATTTTGCTGATTACTTGGTGACAAGAGTCTCTTGGATTTGTCTGCCTTGACTGGCTTAGAACTTCTTTCTGAGCTCGCAACCTCTTAAGTATCTAGGATTGCAGATGTGAACCACCAGTGCCTAGAAGGATAAAAGTATTAAATTTCTAATAGTTTGCAAATAAATTTTACGTTCTACTACAGAACAATTGAATAGGAAATATCTATCAGACACATTATCTTTACTTCTTAAAGTATTTAAGTACATGGTACAATAATTCAAGTCATAATCACATCACCATTTGTCAGCAAACTAACCATTCTTTCTATATTAGTTGTACTTTGAATTATCTAGATTTTGTGAGAACATGTTTATGTATTATCTAGGTATTATGAGAATGATCGTTCACACATGTACCTATATGTTTATGCATGTGCATGAATAAATATAGCAAAGCAAGGTTGTTGGATGAAAATGAGCAAATACTTTTTCATTCTATTATAGTTGCATATGAGCATTTGGGATCTCACAGTAGTTCTCAAAAATTCTAAAAATCATTAGGCATATAATTTGGGGAGATGGATTGCAACCATCCAATTTCAAATTCTTATTCAAGGGGAATTAATGCTTATTTGCATATTACTAGGCACATAATTGGAAATCAGGATATGCAAATTTAGTGATTCATATTTTGGTCTTGTTTCTGGGTTTTTGTGGGTTTAATTGCCCTAAACAATTTTAAAAAGTTCAAAACATGGAAGATTTCTTTTACAATCAGCACACAGACAACAAAACTTGCAAGTACTGACAAGAGTCAATGGTTGTGACACTGTTTACATTATGTGAAACATTTGTATCCTTAGCCAGGAAAATTTTATTTTCTCTTTCTTACATTTTTCATTTCTTACCCTCTAAATTTTTATACTAATCACTATATTTTTATGAAGTGACACAGATAGGTATCGATTAAATTACAGTGGATTAAATACAAATTCGAGTATGTGAGATCCCCTGAAGATTACTGTGAGAGTAAGTTTATGAATGCAAGTGATGGCATCCAAAGGAACCTATATCTGTGCCTGGGCTGAAGTGTGACCCTCCACCAACTTTACTTTTTCAGCCCTCATCCCTCATACCCAGGAATATGATACTTACAATAGAGATTTTGCACCAAGGAAAAAGTTAAAATGAGGCCTTTAGGGGATAACACAGTGAAAATGAACTATGATCCATTATTGACAAGGAAATATAGTAGAGAAACAAGCCCAAGGAAAAACAGTAGCAGGAAAACAAGTGCAAGGGAGGAGACAGGACCCCCATGGAAGGGAGGGGAGGATGCTTCCAACACCAGCATCAGCTTGACTTCCAGCCTCTCTAAGTGTGAGAATAAACAAATAATTCAGTTATAGTTCACCTTGAGTGTGGTATTTCATTTGAAAGCCTTAGCAAAGGAATATAAAGCTTACAATGCTTTTTCTTAATCAGTTTTTATTGTGAAAATACTGTACAGAGGGGTTACAGTTCCATGAGCAAAGTAATGAGTACATTTTTTATCAAGCATTATTGCCTCCTCCTTTGTTTCCCCTACCATCCCTTCCCTCTCACCCCACAACTACAGTCCCTCCCAACCCCCTACTCCACCCCCAGCCTAAATTGTAAAGTTTGTTTTTCAACATAGTGTCTTCTAGATCTCATTGTTAAAATGGGTCCACCTGTAACCCTATTTAAAAAATGTGTTTTTATTCCCTTCCCCTCCCCAAATTATGCTAACATCAAATACAGTGAAAACAGGGGTTATACCATAGGGGAGGGGCATACAAAGCAACAAAAAAATCACCTTATAAATATGTTAGAAACAATAGCAAGAAAGAAAAACCACTTGAGTCCTTACCTTGGGGATCGTTTCGCCTAACATAAAATTATCTGTTCTTTTCTTCTTGTCTCATACATATACTAGTTATTGTAAATGAGGGAAACCATGGGACCTATGTTTCTTTGGGCCTGGCTTACTTCACTTAGGAAAGTAGTATGGAGCTTCCTCAAAAGACTCCACATAGAGCTTCCCAATGACCCAGCAATTCCACTTTTGGGCATTTACCCGAATGATCACAAACAAGACCATACTAAAGCTACTAGCACATCTATGTTTACTGCAGCATTATTTACCATAGCTAAAATATGGAACCAACCAGATGCCCCTCAGTAGATGAATAGTTCAAGAAAATGTAGTATATATACGCACAATAGAATTCTACGCCTCCATCAGAAAGAATGACATTGCCCCATTTGTTCGGAAATGGAAAGACTTAAATACTTTTCTAAAATAAGTTTGCAAAAGACTTCTGAAAACGTGGATTGAACGCTATTTGTGTGTGTGTGTGTGTGTGTGTGTGTGTGTGTGTGTGTGTGTGTGTGTGTGTTTATTTGTCTGTGTGTGTGTGTGTGTGTGTGTGTGTGTGTGTGTGTTGGTCCTGGAGCTTAAACTCAAGACTTAGGCACAGTTACTGGGCTTCTTTTGCCCAAGGCTAGTGCTCTATCATTTGAGCTACATTTCCAGAATTTTTGGTAGTTTCTTGGAGATAAGAGTCTCAGGGACTTTGCTTCCCAGGCTGGCTTTGAACTACTATCCTCATATCTCAGCCTCCTGAGTAGCAAGGATTACAGGTGTGAGTCACTGGTGCCTGGCAAAACTGGTTATTTTTCAAACGCATTTTCCTTATCTCCAAAGTTAAATTGGCCATTTTACCTGATTTATATCATTAGTGCAGTTTCCCATGATCCCTGACTATGTTGCATACATAGACATACTTGTAGCAATGTGATTATTATATGTTTTTCTTGCTCACTAATCCTTGAGGAATCACAAACCAGTTTAAAGTAGAAGCTGTTGTTTGAAATGAAAAGTATACTAAAAATCAATGTGCTATCTAGTTACTGATCCATGGTACAAAGTGTCGAAGAGGTAATTGTGCCAGCAATCCCTGCACACACGTCTTTCCTCATTTTAAGAAGAGAGAAAAAGCATAATGTAGTTTCCAGGCAGACCTTACTGCCCGTTTCTAAAACTAATCCATATAATAGATACATTTTATTCAAGATAATATCTTTTATATCACAGAAGTACAATCTGAAATGCTTAACTGTTTTAATCTTCTAAAAATTAGTCTCAGATTGACTCTCTCCAACAGTAATGCTTCTCTTCAGTTAGAACAAAAGTCCCCCTGGCACTAATTTGGTTTCCTTCTGAGCTGTTACTGCAAAGGCACCTACTAGTGCTCTTACACCTAAGAAACATTTCTCCAGAAGTTTTGTCTTTTTTTTTTTGGGTACTAGGGATCGAACCCAGGACGTTGCACTTGCTAGGCTAGCACTTTGCCACGGAGCTACATCCCAGCCCTTGCAGAAGTTTTTGGAAACTGAGTCATTCTTTTAAAATAGAGGCATATATATATATATATATATATATACACATATATATATGTATATATATATATATGCAAAGTATACAGAGAATGCCTGTCAATTCGTTACCACGTTTGTTACAATTAAACTTCTTCATTTTCAGTATAAAAACTCACTGAAATACTGTATTAAGAAAGAATGATCTCTATTATATTTCCAGCTTACTGTGAAGTGTGTGCTTCTTATCTTCCATGGGTGAAATTTCCTGCTGTGGAAAACCTTCAGAGACATCTTGGACAACGTAAATTTCCTACCAAGTAATGAAATCAATCAATGAATGGAGAGTCAAAATATCAAATAGTCATAAAAAAAAAGCATGTATGTGTAGTATATAAGAGTTCTCAAGCACAGAATATTTCAACTTTGTTGATTTCCCTTTCTCTTTTCCACAGATAAATGTTTCCTATTATTCACTTGCTTTAAGGAAAAATAAATGTGGAGGATAATCTTCCCTTCAATAAATCATCTTTTCAAAAGTGAAGACAATGGGGTGAAATCCTCTGATTTCCTAAGTACACCCATGATATTGTAACCACAAAGTCGATGAAACCAGTAGCATGATTTAGGATGAACCAAGTCAGAGCCAGGTGAATTATATTCGTACATGTCACTCTGAAACTCTCTTGTTCAAGACAAGCAATTGATGCAAATAAAAATATGAGGGAAGGAAAGGCTATTGAAACTTAGAGAAAGTGTCATGGATTTGGGGAGCACGTTTGTTGAAGAAAACTTATGATTGAATCCATATTAAAATAAGAGGAGGAGGAGGAAAAGGAAAGAATAAAGAGGAGGAGTTGGAAGAGGAGGAGGAGGAGGAAGAGGAGAAGGAGGAGGAGGAGGAGGAGGAGGAGAAAGATGTGTACTAGTTTCTAGTTTTAGTCTCATATATTCCTGTATCTTCTTATTTGTCCATAGCCACATGTTCTAAATCAGAAACCACTTAAATGAATCAAAAGTTATTATATATGATATTCTAGAAAAATAATTCAAAGAACATGATTATGGTGAGGAGTTATAAGGAATGCAACAAACATAGCCAGGAAAATGCAAACAATAGAAAATAAAATGTGAAGACAGTTCACTTGACTAAAATGATTTGTATATGAGCCCAGTATTGTTAGGTGGAAGCTGGGAGAAAAGGCAAGAATTCAGTGAAGGAAAGGAAATATGATGTAAGAGAAGAGCACATAATGCTTTGGTGACACCTTAGGAAGAAGGGTAGGCTAGGGTGAAGACAATTATAAACCCTAATAGTAGACAAAAATAGCCTTCAATCTGAGCTCTGGTTGCTCACACCAGTAATACGAGATACTCAAGTAATTGAGATCTGAGGATTGTAGTGTAAAGCCAGCAGGAAACTCCACAAAACTCTAATCTCCAAATAACCAGCAAAAAGCTGAAAGTAGATTTGTGGCTTAAGTGACAACATTGAACAAAAAAGCTCAGAGACAGCACCGAGGCCTTGAGTTCATGCCCCCAAGACAGGCCCATGTACACACACACACACACACACACACACACACACACACACACACACACACACACACACACACACACACACTAGTTTTGTATACAGTTATTTTTCTCCGAATTTCTAATGCAGATGGTTTAATAAGGAAAAACAAAGACAACAAGCTAGTCTTCAGTAGGTAGCAACTAACTTTTTGATTTAGACACTGAGAATGGTTTTCTCTGAGGGCATTACAGATGAACAGAGCACATTTTTCCTGCTAATCCGGTATGATTACAGCTTTCCCAAAAGTTAAAATGGTCTGTAACAGGTTCAAATTATCTCCAAAATGAAAATACATCAAAAAGAAAAAAAAATGCCATATAATTTGAAAGCTGGATATTCGCTTTTGATCAACAAAAAGGAAATATTTAAAAATAATTATATAAACCACATGTAGTCAAATATGACACTAGAAAATGTATATACATTGGAACAATAAACATTTAAATAAGTATATATATATAATTTTTCTTAGTGATTGAGTATTGGTTTTATTTATTTATATATATATTTATTTTCTGAAGCACACTTTTCATTTGTTTTTTTTTCAATTCTATATGTCAGTTTATGAGTCCATTGATATTGATCAATGTCACTGCTTCCACTCTTAAATCCTTCTGAAAAATTTATATACATATAAAATATGAATTTGTAATAATTTGATCTAATTTTTATGGCACTTATTGCTAAATGTATTATGCATTATTTTACATTACTGGACAATTAAGTTGTGGACTTAGTCTAATTTCCTTTATAATAATAATAATTATTACTATTATTATTATGATTGTCATTTGAGGGGCTTGAACTCTGGGCCTGGGCGCTGTCCCTGTGCTCTTCAGCTCAAGGTGAGCACTCTACCGCTTGAACCACAGCATCACATCTCGTTTTCTAGTGGTTTGTTGCAGAAAGAGTCTCACAGACTTTCCTTCACACACTGTCACAATCACATCCCACATTCCACACTATTGCCTGGGGAATTCCCTTATCTGTTAATACTCAGTACCCATGATGGCCTGATCCACTTGTATTTCTTTTGTACCATTAATCATTTCTGTCTAGGAAATGGAAGACATATTCACTTATATTTTGTTTAAAAACAGTGACACACACACACTTACATATATACTACCTATAACATATATTAGATACATAGATCTCTTTTTTTCACAGAGAATTCAAGGTGTATAAAACCTGGAAGAAATAATCTGTTAAGGCACAGGAAGAAATTTGGCTTGGGAAACTTAAAAGTTTATAGTTTGGAGAACTTTACAGCCAATAAATTTAATAGGTGTGATGTCAATAAGATAAAGATTAAATGACTTTTTTACTAATAGTTACTCTGGAAGTGGCTAATAGCACTATGGAAACAATTCAGAGAATACTTGAAAAGTAAATCATTTAAATGATACAAGAAGTTGTTCCAGCATTTATTAATTTAAATTGAGACTGGTTAAAGATTATTATTGTCCAGGATATTATTATATTAACTGAATATAACCACATGTTTATTGAGAAATATTCCTTTGACAAAATTTTGTCAACCTTCCAGTGTGTTTTTACTTTTGTTCAACTTTTAATAGTGGCCTCGAGATCTTTTCCCAAAGGTAGTTTTTATTTGTAATATTTCTTCTTTTTTTTCACAATTTAATTTCATGTTTGTCTACAGAAAAAAACCCTCCATTTTTGTCATTGATTACTTCAGATGAATCTAAATTAGACTGGCTCATACTCAGTTAATTTAGATAAAAACTATGAAAAATCTATGAGAAAGGGCTGCTTATTAAGTAAAATAATGACAGAATATTTGTGATGCTTGGCAGTTATTTCACATTTAATTCCACAAGCAAAGTTCTAAGCATTCAGCAGATTTTCATTCATTTTGCAAGCATTTAAAATAAGCAGATTTGGAATCAGTTGAGAGAAAGTCAGAACTGAATGAAAAAAAGTTCTCAGAATTTGATAATTCCTTGGTAATTGAACGGAGTGTACAAACAGAGGTTTATCAAAACACATAGAAAACTGACACTAAAATGATAACCTCACCACAATTTTTTTTTGTCGGTTGTGGGGCCTGAACTCAAGGCTAGAGCTACCACTTGAGCCACAGCACCACTTCCGGCTTTTTCTGCTTATGTGGTGCTGAGGAATCAAACCCAAGTCCTCATGCATGCAAGACAAGTGCTCTACCACTGAGCCACCTTCCCAGCCACTCATCACAAGATTTTTATAAGAAGGAAATTAAAATATAGATGTTCAAATATGTAAGAAATATTTGATATCTGAGTTTGTAGCATAATCATTTACATCGACATAATTAAAATTAATAGATTCATAAAATATAGCAAAATTCATAACGAATAATAGATTCATAAAACTATCAGTAGATAGTTACAGATTCAGTTAGTAAATAATTTTCAATTTTAGTGACTTAATTTGCTACTTATATATATATATATATATATATGTTCAAGTTCTTTTTTCTTTTTCCTTCTTTCTTTCCTTCCTTCCTTCCCTCCTTTCTTCCTTCCTTCCTTCCTTTCTTCCTCCCTCCCTCCCTCCCTCTCTCTCTCTCTCTCTCTCTCTCTTTCTTTCTGTGTCTTTCTTTCTTTCCTTCTTTCTATCTTTCTTTCTTTCCCTCTGCCTATCTTCTTTCTTTTTATTTTCATTCTTGTGCCTGTCAGGTCATGGTGATTTTGCTTAGTTTTTTCCCTCAAGGCTAGCATTTTACCACTTGAGACAAACTTCCACTTTCAGCATTTTGCTGATTAATTGGAGATAAGACACTGATGGATTTTTTTGTCCAGGCTGAATTTGAACCAGGATCCTCAGATCTCAAATTCCTGAGTAGCTAAGATTACAATTTTTAGACACTAGCTCCCAGCTTATTATCTTCACTAGTAGACACCATGGAATTATTAAGAGGGCTAATTTACCTACAATATATAGAAGCATATTTTAATTCCTAAAGCATAGTATAGGGTCATTTCCTATGCTATGATTTTTAAGCTTCCTCCACTTTGACTAAATATTTACATATTTCAATGCAAATATAGTTAACATATAGTGCTACAGTGTTAAACTACTGTAAATTAATGTGCTATTTATAACTATGTTTTTGTATAGTTATATATAGGCTGTTAGTTAAGCAATTGCTAAGTATAGTTTGCATACATAATATAGATTACATATGTATGAACACTCATATATTAGGTGTCTCAAGACATTCATTTATTTCAATGAATTACTAAATTATACTGTAATTTAGAATAATAAAAATTAACAAACAGAAATATATTTCAGTAAGCATAAAATATTTGAGCCAAGTGCTAGAGTTTTAAACTTATATTTTTAGTTATTCGGGAGATAGATCTGGAGTATCTGGAAGCCCAGGTAAAGACCACTTTAAGACTCTATCTCCAAAATAACCATCACAAAGTTGATATGGAACTGTGGTTCAAATGGTAAACTGACAGCCTTTAACAAGAAATTTACATGAACATGATGTCTAGGACATGAAACTGGCAAATTAAAAGTGAGAATTCGGTAAAAATTAATCACAATGCCACTACATTTTCTGTTAATTTTCTTTGAGTTTTATCCAGAAATATGGAAAAATTTTGAAGTCTATATTATGACTCAAATAATGTTATCATGGGTTTAACCATACTTGATTTTATACAATACTGGCTCTACTTGACTGTATTTTGAAGAGTATACAAAAAGAGATAAAATGGCCTAAGAATTTTAACCATCTCCTTTGAGTTCTAATATTTTGATATAATCTTGGTATGTGTAGCTAAATTGTTATGTCATTATTGTCTACCATCTGTATTTTATATTAGAATAAAAATGTCCTGTTGTTTTTAGGGGATTCCATTGTTCAAAAGCAAATTCTGATTTAAAAGTTCTTAATCCAAATGAAACTTTTACACAGTGTTTCATCTTAGATACTTTATCAAAACCAATGGATGAAGAATTAAGGATAATCTGTTTGTTGGTGTTGTTCAAGGCTGACACTTTATCACTTGAGCCATAGCTGGTTAATTGGAAATAAGAGTATCATGGAATTTATTGGCTGGCATTTAACATAGATCCTCATATCCAAGCCTCCTGAATATCTGGGATTACAGATATGATCCCACAAGTGCCTGGCTAAAGAGAGTAATTTAAATGGGAAAGTGTTATACAACACTAATATAAAATAACATATATATGTTATATATATATATATATATATATATATATATATATAAACAAACACACAAAGAGATATCTGTACATAGACATGTATAATACATACTCATACTGGTGTGGATATGTATATATACACATTTGCATAGATTTTACATAATGTTATACCTAGGAAAGTGTCCCAAATATTAAGATATTAAACAAAATTATACTCTTGCCATTCTTGAATGCTTTCCTGTGTCCTTTAGAAGAAGCAATGTCTCTCTATTCTTGGCCTACATTGAAAACAGATTAGTTTTCAGTTTCTAGAGTTTTATATACAAAATAATATAGTATATCACCTGTTTTGCCATCTATAAGTTGGTAAAATTATTTAGTAAATCACCAGGTTGGTTGTGCTTTTGTATATTTTTGTATGTTTACTTCCTTTAGCATTTTTCTCCCAAATTAATAGGTAAATTTTGTGTAGCTTTCACTTGTTAATGAACATTTGAGTTAATTCAATTGTCTACTAAAAATAAAGCTTTCAGTCAGCAATAAGAAAAAAATTCAGTTAACTTTAAGTCAATTTGCAATCAACAATTTGATTAGGAAAGATAAGGTTTTGCTATTTATTTGGTTTAATCCATTTTTGTCTCCACAGCTTTACAGAAATCTCTGTCAAAACACCCATGTACTACAAGCTAAGGGGAAGTTGGCTGGAGAAATGACAAGCCTGACTCTTGGACTTATTCCTGAATGCATCTCAATTCTACAAACAGTTCATCTAACCAAAATTGATGTGCCAAAAATACATTATTTTAAGAGTTTTTCTGCGTGTATGTTCTATTTAGTATTTTCATCATATATCTTTTCAATTTTGTGGTTAACTTTATAGTCATACTTTGCACTTCTAATATACATTAAATTTATTAGAGAAAATTTTAAATGGAGTGTTACTCATTTTATTCAGACTTCTCTGTGGAAAGACGAAGAGAATACCTTTATATATATATATATATATATATTATATATACATATATATACATATATATATACATATATATATAATTTAGCACAAATATTGTAATAGAGATAGAACCTTGGGAGCTGGAGGCACAACATTACATCAGCAAACAAGAGGTTATGTAGTATGTTTTAGGAAGTTCATAATTTTCTGGTACTTACACTATGGAAGATTATTCAAAATCCAACTTGAAAACCAACATATGACATCTTAAATGAAATAGAAATATTTATAAGAAATAAAAGAATAGTTGTAGGTGAATGGATCAAGAAAATGTGGTGTACAAACACAATGGAATTCTATGCCTCCATCAGAAAGAATGACATTGCTCCATTTGTTAGAAACTAGAAAGACTTGAAAAAAATTATATTAAGTGAAGTAAGCCAGGCCCAAAGAAACATAGGTCACATGGTTTCCCATATTTGCAATAACAAGTATATGTCTGGGACAAGCAGAAACTGTCAGATAAGTTGATGTTAAGTGAAATGAACCCCAAGATAAGGAGTCAAATGATTTTTCTTTCTTGCTATTGTTTCTAACATATTTATAAGATGATTTCTTTGTTGTTTTGCATGTCACTCCCCCCAATGTATAATCCCTGTTTTCACTGTATTTGATGTTGGTATAATTTATGGAGGATAAGGGAAAAAACAAAATTTTTAACGAGGGATACAATTGGACCCATTGGAACAATGTGATGCACAAGTCATTATGTCGAAAAAATGAACTTTACAACTTTGGCGCGGGAAGAGGGGTTGGGGGAGAAGGGGGTGGGGGAGGGGGGTAGATGGGAAGGGATGGGAAGGAGTAACAAAGGAGGAGGCAACAATGCTTGATAAGAAATGTACCCATTACCTTGCTCATGTAATTGTAACTCCTCTGTACGGTATTTTCACAATAATAATTTAAAAAAGAAATAAAAGAAAACTAGTATAGAAACAAGTAACCAACAAATAGAACCAAGGTACCATGTCACTATGTACACATTTCAAAATTCTACTTCCATGTATTCTCAATTATGAGAATGAGTCTTTTTCTTCTTTGACTTATAATTTAATGAACATCTTAATAAAGTTAACAATAATAAATTCTTCTTAAAGAAATATCTATTTGTAGATAATTATTTTGCATTCCATATTAAGTCCTGGTTCTCTAAGAGAAAAAAATAGTAATGGAATGATAGTAGTGTGATACATAAGGACAGAGTTTCTTGGGGGAAAAAGCCCTCACAACCAAATATGACCAAAATTATGTTTTCCTTAGAGAAATAAAAGCATCTAAAAGTGATGGTATATAGACACATTGGGTTAATTATAATAATTTCATCAAGAAAGGTGGTGTGCCCCTGTCAAGTAAAGAAACAATCTTCACAAATATAGCAACAGAGAGAGAGAGAGAGAGAGAGAGAGAGATCATGCATTTAGCATGGAATTAATGGTATCATTAGAAAGAGTGCAGCTAAAGTGTGCTGTTAATTTAGAGATTCAATACCAGGCAGATAGATATAGGAATGCTAGAGAGATGTCAGAGAAAAAGAAAAAGAAAACCTTAATAAGGTAAAGGATTGTCTGATTTGTAGGGAGAGATTAAAGCAACATGATGTTTATAGCTCTCTAAGGGAATATGAAAATGATCCGCAAGCAGGGGTTATAGTGGGGGAGGGAGATATTGATGTCAGTATAACTTGTGGAGGAGATGGGGAAAAACCAGTTGTTTAAGGATACAGGTGGACCTGTTGCAACAATGAGAAGTACAAGTTGTCATGTCCAAAACAAGCTTTACAACGTCGGTGCGGGGGGGGGGGAAGGGGGGGAAGGAGAAGGATTGGGATTGAGGGGGAGGGGGGAGGCTGGGAAGGGATGTGAAGGGTAAACAAAGGAGGAGGCTGCAATGCTTGGTAAGAAATGTACGCATTATCCTGCCCATGTAATTGTAACTCCTCTGTACAGTATGTTCACAAATAAAATAAAATTAAATTAAAAAAAAAAAGAAAATGATCCGCAAATAGCTGAAAGATGTAAATAACAAGTAGTAAAAGAATTCTGGAGGAGAAAGCAGAATAGAAGCAATGCAGTTTGAATGAAAAGTGGCAAGGTTATTTATCTCACATAAGGATTCACACACACACACACACACACACACACACACACACACACACACACACACACACACACACACAAAGATACAATTTTCCTGACTGAATTACTAAACAGAAGTGGAAGCACCATCTTTCTCCTGAAACAATAAATGCCCTTCTGAATGTGGATTGCCCATACAACAGCAGGAAAACTGAATTTTTTTTATTGAAATCAGGAAAAAATATTTACCTGTGAGGTTGTCTAATTCACTGTCTCTATTTGAGAAGGACTCAATATTTTCTTCCGTTTAGGAATGCAAAGATTTATTTTATGTTTTCTTTTTCTTAACTTTTGCCTAAAATGTAATTGTGAATGACTTATTAGCAGACCTTAAGCAAGGAAGAAGAGGTCACACAGAAAAAGATATGCAAAGATATTGCTCCAAGAGGCAATGATGAATGATCGGTACTCACAAAATTCACAGGTGGTAATTTTGCCTATAGAGACTTTACATGTGCATGTATAGTTCTTGTGAGTACCTTTAACCACTTTGTGTCAATTATAATTTCAAAAATGGTAGGCACTGAAAATACATTTACTTCCCTTCTTTGGCCTAATTATAAGAAACATTTTATCCAAATGAAAGACTACAGGGAAACTATGCATTGATAATCTCCAATGAAAACACATAGATCAAGTAACATTTATTTGTAAGTTCACAGATCACCAGAAATACTTTAATGTAAATGAACTCCATTTACTTCTATACTTTATGATAAGTTACATTATTATGTTCCTTAAAGAAATGAGAAACTGAAAAATGAAATTAAGTAACATTCCAAGGTACCACAGCTGCAAAAACAGAAGAGGAGAGAATTCAATCCAGCTAATCTAGATGTAGCCAGTATGTTATATTGTGACTCAATGCAGAGCACCACATTACATATGTATAGCTTCTACTATGTATTTGGTAAGAGTAATTCTTTTCTACAGTAGCAAGGGCACTTTGCACATAATAGTATCATTTACCCAATAATATTAAATTTTATCTACTCTAAATCAACATCAAATATAAATTACATCATTGTTTTGCATGGCACTACAAAAGAAACTGAAAATGTAACTTGATCTCAATACATGATTTAGAATTTTTGTTTTATATTTAGTGAAGTTGACAGATTGTACTTAACACATATTCATAATTTTAGCCTCTTACCTGTACTTAACTTCTAACAAATGGGGCGATGTCCTTCTTGAAGACATAAAATTTCATCGTCTGTGTGTGTGTGTGTGTGTGTGTGTGTGTGTGTGTGTGTGTGTGAATATCCATTCATCTAATGCGGGACATCTGGGTTTGTTCCATATCATAGCTATGGTGAATAAAGCTGCAATAAACATAGTTGTACTGGTAGCTTTAGTGTAGCCTTGTTTGTGATCATTTGGGTAAATGCCCAAAAGTGGGATTGCTGGGTCATAAGGGAACTCTCTGTGTAGTATTTTGAGGAATCTCTATAATATTTTCCAGAGTGGTTGAACAAGTTTACACTCCCACCAACAATGTGGTAGGGTTCCCATTTGGCCACATCCACTCCAGCCTCTGTTGTTATTAGATTTCTTGATTATAGTCATTCTAACTGGGATTAGGAGGAATCTCAATGTTGTTTTGATTTGGATTTCTTTTATGGATAGAGAAATTGAATATTTCTTCATGTGTATATTGGCCACTCTTATTTCCTCTTCAGAGAAGTCTCTCTGTAAGTCTTTACCTAACACTCTCCACTACTATTCAATTTAGTATTTGAATGCCTAGCTAGAGCAATAAGGCAAGATGCAAACATACAGGGGATCCAAATAAGGAAAGATGAAGAAAACTCTCCCTCTTTGCAGATGACATGATCTTGTATTTAAAGAACCCCACGGATTCCTCTCCCAAGTTACTTGAACTGATCTGAAACTTTGGCAAAATAGCAGGGTATAAAATTAACCCTCAAAAAATAATAGCTTTTCTGTTTGCCAATAATGAGAAGAACGTGGTTGAAATCAGGAAAACAACTCCTTTTGTAATAACTCTACAAAAAATAAAATGCATAGGAGTTAACTAAAGAAGTGAAGGGCCTCCATGATGAAAACTTTAAATACCTGAAAACGGAAATTAAAGCAGAACTAAGGAAGTAGAAAAAAATCTCATGTTCCTGGATTGGGAGGATTCACATTGTGAAAATGACAATACTGCCAAAGGCTACCTATAAATTCAATGTGATACCTGTCAATATCTCAACGTCATTTTTCAATGAAATAGAAGAATTGATCCAAAAATTCACATGAATTTAAATTTATTTGTTTTTTGTCATTCATGGGCCTTGAACTCTGGGCTTGGGTGCTGTCCCTGTGCTCCTCAGCTCAAAGCAAGCACTATACCTCTTGAGCCACAGCACCACCTCCGGTTTTCTAGTTGTTTTTATTGGAGATCAGAGTTTCATGGACTTTTCTGCCTGGGCTGGCTTTAAACCGTGATCCTCAGATCTCAGCCTCCTGAGTAGCTAAGATCACAGGCGGGAGCCACCAGCACCCGGCTTTGAATTTACATTTATAAACCAGAAAAATTGTAAAAATCTGATGATTATTTCATTATACTGTATAATACAAATGATGTCCTTAAAAAAGTTTCCAAACATAAAGTAATAGTTATCCATGTATGTTTACCATTTAGTAATAAACTATTTTGTAAATAAAAGAACTTTAAGAACTCAATAAAGAAAATGTTGTTGAAATGGACATGCATTGTAAGCATGAAATAAGTCGGCTTTTTAATTCTCAGATCTACTAATGTAATTGAGGTTATGAGACTTTTGTTTTTGTTTGTGTTTAACAGATAAGTTCTGTTAAATGTAAACTGTATTTGATTTGTTTACATTTTGGAATAGCTCCCTGCTGATTATAAAAAGCTATTCACAGGAACTAAACTCATTCTTCTATCATTTTTCATGCATTAATGTATCCACTACAATAAAGTAGCAGAATTGCTAGATATACAGCATAATCCTTGCACCAGTTAAATTTTTCAAAAATCTAACAATTTCTGAGAAATGCCCAAATTCTATTTATGAAATCTTAAGGAGTTCTTGGCTGTTTCCAAAATTTTCCCTTCCTTTACAGCTTTTTTTTCTTTTCCATTCGTTTCTTTTCTTTTCTTTCTTTCCTTCCTTCTTTCTTTCTTTCTTTCTTTCTTTCTTTCTTTCTTTTTTTCTTTCTTTCTTTCTTTCTTTCTTTCTTTCTTTCTTTCTTTTGATGTTCATTGTTGCTCTTGTGGCTTGAACTCATGGTGTTGACATTATCTTTTCTTTAATAGTTTCTTCATTTAAATAGTGAAAAGCATCCTGTGGGTGGGAGGAGTGGTCTTAGAGCGTGGCAGCTCACTATTATTGCTATTCAAACAGATCATGTATTCTCTGATGGACAGTAATGTATGTCTTCTGTCTGAAATACTTTCCACATTTGTTACATTTATAAGGTTTTTCTCCTGTGTGTGTTCTCTGATTTAGATTAAGTTGTGTCCTACTGGTTAAACATATTTCATATTTCGTACATTCACAAGGTTTCTGTCCTGTGTGTTCTCTGATGATGACAAAGGTGTGACATATGAATAAAAACCTTTCCACATGTGTTACATTCATAAGGTTTTTCTCCTGTGCGTGTGCTCTGATGAAGATGAAGGTGTACCATACAGGTAAAATTTTTTTCATATTTGTTATGTACCGAGTTTCCTCACATGTGTGAATTCTCTTATGTGTTGAGGTTTGATTTTTGGGTGAAGGAATTTTTAAATTTCATACTTCATCTGTGTCTTTGTGGGGGGGTGAGGGTCCGGTCATGGGGCCTGAACTCTGGGCCTGGGCGCTGTCCCTCAGTTCTTCAGCTCAAGGCTAGTGCTCTACCACTTGATCCTCAGCGCCACTTCTGACCTTTTTTCGTTTTAGTTATGTCGTGCTAAGTAATCGAACCCAGGGCCTCATGCATGCAAGGCAAGCACTCTACCACTGAGCCACCTTCCCAGCCCCTCTTACATTCATATTAATGTGTGACTTCTGGGTGAAAGACTTTCCACATGAATTACATTTACATGAACACATTTATATGTGCTCTCTGATGAAGATGAAGGTATGAGTTACATTTTAAAAACTTTTCACATTTGTTACATTCATAAGGTTTCTCTCCTGTATGTGTTCTCTGATGAACAGTAAGGTCTGACTTCTGTCTGAAATACTTTCCACATTTGTAACATACATAAGATTTCTCTCCTGTGTGTATTCTCTGATGCAAAGGGATGTATGAGTTCATTCTGAATGTTTTTTCACATATAGTTCTCTCAGGTGTTTCCTCCCTCCCTGACAAATTTCTTGGGCAAGGAGAGCAGAGTTATCATATTCTTCTCTATTCATTATGATATAGGTGGCATCTCTGACACAAGCCCAATTATGTTGAAAGAATATAGTCTCTGAGTTTAATATCTTCCCTCCTCCATATTCAAAATATAGAAGCTCATTTGGTCCCTCATAATTTTGACTAAAAGGATCAGAATATCTAAGGGACTGTTTAACTACAGGAGGCACACCAGGCATATATGCATCCGGCATCTCACCAGGTGGCATGTTCTGACACTGACTGAACTCCACAGTCCTAATCCTTAAGGAATTCTCATCATTTCTATTTAGTTCTAGCTTCTGTTTTGAGGGTAAGTTAGAAGTTGGTACTAATCGCACTCTTTGGTCCACTGTGTTAATATCTGTGACAGCTACTTCACCCAGACATCTGTCTAGATCTCCCTGGTAAATCTTAATCACATGCTATATTTGTTTCACATCTAAATTGAATCATTAAACGAAGGAAAAAAACATAAATGAGATCCAAATACTCTTCTATGTAAAGGTAAAGACATTTTTCCCATCTTAACTGTTACAGATCTTAAAATATTAAAGTAGGAATTGATTGATGAGAAATAAATTTCATTCACCACAATGTATTAATTAGGAAAGTAATACTGGTATTTTATGATGGAAAATGTTTTTCTGTGTTTCAGTTTTTTCTTCTGTTTTATATCAGAGGAATAATTTACACAAATTACTAAGCTATTTACTGCTAGCGTTTTCACCTGTATACTTTAGTATTTAGTGTTCTTGGGTTTTTTTCCAAATATTGTTCTGTTTGATCTTAGGGAAATAGATGCTTTGTTTCATTTTCTTAAAATAATTTATATATTGTGATACTTTACTTCTCAAACATTAGTGGAAGAGTATTTTCTAACTTTGGAGATTGTACCTTTTTATTAAAAAAAAACTTTTGCCTTTCACCTGAGAATATGCTTTTATAACTACATCACTTCAGTTCTACGTTCTCACTGTTAATTACTTTAAATATCTGTAGAATTTTAAAATTGATTTTTCTCCATCTTAGAAAAAGTCTCATCAAAATTATTTTTCTGATACTCCTGCCCCTCAGACTCCTTGAAGACCAAAGCCACACCAGCTCACCACCTAGTTAGTCATTCCCTGTAGACTAAAAGCTTTGGTTCTGTATCCCAGCCTATACCCAGCTTATTCTCATCAGAGGATAGCAGCATTGGCATACTCATTTGCTATACCTACCTAGTCCTAGTTTCAAGGAAAACTAAATCTCATTTTTGACATTTCTAATTTTTTTTTGTCAGAAAAATTTCCACAAAGACAAAGAGTTGCTAACTTTCACTTCACTGACATACACAGTTCAGTATACATCTACATGTATTTTGATTCACAAATCTAACACAACGGATCCCCTAGTTCTCTGCCACACGTGGGACTCAGCGGAACTAGGAATATTATTGGTCAGTACAGAGCAAGATGAACTTACCAACTGGGTTCTGGATCCAAGATCACTATTGGATGCTTTAACTCACTTGTGAAATTCTTGTCTAAGGTTTCTCCCATATATGGCTCTTCATCTTGCTCCAGCTTGACAATCAATTGAGGTTTAGGAACACAGTGCCCTGTTAACCTGAAAGAGTGTAGACCTATTGCTCATACTGTGTCAAAAGTGTTCTAAGTTCTCAGATATCCTGTTTACCACGTTGCTCCTAAATCTTCTTTCTCATTTCTCACTGGCTCCATGGTTGAATTTCTCCCAGCTTTGGATTAACTTTGCAGGTTGTGTGCTTTGAACTCAATTTTTTTACTCAAGGCTGGATTTTATTAAGTTGATTCCTAGCTCCACTTGCAGTTTCTGAGTGTTTAACTTGAGATAAGAGACTTTACTGGAATTTCTCAATCAAGCAGCGAAGGACAGAAATAGAGCTATGGTTCAAGTGGTAGAGCACTAGCTTTGAGTGAAAAAGCTAAGGGACAGTATCCAGAACCTAATCTAAAGCCCTAGTACAGTCACCAAAACCCCCAAAGTATTAATAAAATGGTTTTGGAATCATTTATTTTCCAGATAAAATGAAACATGAAATAATCTACTGATCAGAAGACAGAAACTGAGGGCTGGGAAGGTGGCTCAGTGGTAGAGTGCTTGCCTTGCATGCATGAGGCCCTGGGTTCGATTCCTCAGTACCACATAAGCAAAAAGATAAAAGCCGGAAGTGGTGCTGTGGCTCAAGTGGTAGAGTGCTATCCTTGAGCTGAAGAGCTGAGGGATAGCGCCCAGGCCCAGAGTTCAGGCCCCACTACCGGACCCCCCCCCAAAAAAAAAGAAACTGAGCAGCACTGAGTCTCTCATATGCCTTAAGTGTTAGTCTTAGAGCAGGCACTGTTGAGAGAGACAAATTGATTCTAGTCTCCTGTTAAAGCCTACAGATATTTCAAAGTCTGTTTCAATAACATCTGCTTCGACAAATCTCTTTTTCCAAAGGGAGAATTGTTCATCATTTAATCTCAAATATCACAAAGTGTAACACATTGCTATATTTACTCAGAAAAAAAGTATTCCATTTGCTGTATATATTGAAAAAAGATTACACAATGGTTTTTCTCAAAACAAGGACATTGCTTTAGCCAACAGTAAACATCCTTATCTTCATGGATGAGACCCAGAACACATGCTAAATGAAGATGTACATACAAACTATATATATGCTCCCAAATATGGGTGATGAAGTCCACACAGGAAAGAATACCAGAACATGAAATTTAATAAAGAAAGCTAGAGAAATGAAGCACATGCCATGCTTTCTCTTTCCGAAGAATAACTATCCATTAAGAAATGAAGAAGCATAATTGTCTATCAACTGAAATGAACTGAGCTCCAATTTGAAGAAATAGTTGCAAGCAAGTGAGTAGAAGATACATTCTTTTAAGTGGAATGGTAATTGCATAATGAACAGATACTTTCCAATTATTAGGCACAGCTGAAAAATGAGGAAATATTAAGTTTATGAGATGTGGCAGAGTAAGAATCTTTCTCTTTTCCTATATATGTATGCAATTGGGGAACTACCAGTTATACTGATGAAAGACAGATATACAGGAGTAAAATAGGTGTATGTATATACTGAAACTAGCAAAAGGTGTAGTTCAACAAATGGTTAAATTTATATATACATAATTAAACAAAGGGAAAGAAGAAGTAAGTCTCTTTGCTTAAAGAACAGCTCTTTGCTTAGTCATCATTATACCATTTTTGGAGTTCTAAATAGTCTCCTGAAAGGTAACTTTAAAAACAGCCTTCAAAGTTAGGTAGGAATGTTGATAAATATTCATTTTGATAAATATTTCATTTTGATAAATGTTCATTATGGGCCACCTACTGTTTACAAAGGGGTGTCACACCAAATCCTGAAATTTCATACTCATGCATATGGCCAAGTTCTGGAGTTTCCCAGAGATGTTTCAGCATCTTAGGTCTCCTTTTATAAAATATTTATATATTATACCTTTCAGTGGCTTTGTCTGTATATTTCATGCTTATAGACACTATATACATAAAATACACACTTTAGGGACTAATCCCTTAATCCTTTATTAGTGATATATGTTTGTAAGTTTCCTTTTTCAGCTTACTCATCTCTTAAGATACCGACACCTATACTTTTTCCCCTTTATTTGTGCTAGTATTGAGGCTTGAACTCAGAGCCTTGGACTATTGCTCACAGCTGGTGTTCTCATCATCACTCTATGCTTCCACCTCTATATTTTGTTGGTGAATTGGAGATGAGAGCCTATCAGGTTTGTCTAACCATTCAGGCCTCTGTTTTCAGTCTCGTCATTATTTTAGAATTACACACATCAGTCATGGGATAAGTAGCATCCCTATATCTTTCCACAAGCAACATTATGTTACCTGTATGGAACAAGACTGATGTTGATGTGTAATATCTGAATCATACAAGGCTCTAGCATGAAAACCAAGAGAATTTTATGATAACTGGGATTTTCTTTTTATAAAACTCATTTATGTATCCAATTTCTTTTTTTTTTTTTTGGTCGGTTTTGCGGCTTGAACTCTGGGCTTGGGTGCTGTCCCTGCAGCCCTCAGCTCAAGGTGAACATTCTACCACTTGAGCCACAGCACCACTTACTGTTTTCTAGTAGTTTTTATTGGAGATAAGAGTCTCACGACTTTCCTGCCCACGCTGGCTTTGAACCGCAATCCTCAGATCTCAGCTTCCTTAGTAGCTAGTATTACAGGCTTGAGCCACCAGTACCTGGCTTCTATTCAATTTCTTATGAATTAATGTCTGCATTTCAGATGAAGGGTCATTTTATTCTCTTTTCCTTTTGCTCACACAAAATGATTGATTATTCTTCTATCTTTATAGTAATAATTTATTTTTCCAGAGAGATCTGCAAAGGTACTGAGGTCTGAACACTCAAGAATTATTTCTAGCCTCTGAATTATCTCAATCTGGTAAACTGTTCCCTACTCAAAAACTACCATGTTTCTTATCAGGAAATTTATCATGATTTGTAATAAATAAATCAAATATCTTTGTGATGATATACTTCAGCTTATATTTATTTCTTTTTTTCTGGTTAATTAGAGACAGAAGTCTGTGAGAGTTTTCTGCCAGGGCTGCTTTGATCCTCAAATCTGACGCCTGATTAGCTAGTATTACAGGTGTGAGTCCCTGGGGCTGACTCTGTCTTCATTTCTTAGTCAAGAATATTTCAGTACTGGTGGCTGGGTAGGTGCCTCAATGGTAGAGTGCTTGCCTTGCATGCCTGAGGCCCTAGTTTCAATTCCTCAGCACCACATAAGCAAAAAGAAAAAAGCCAGAAGTGGCGCTGTGGCTCAAGTGGTAGAGCATTAGCCTTGAGCTGAAGAGCTGAGGGACAGCGCCCAGGCACAGAGTTCAGGCCCCACGACCGGACCCCCCCCAAAAATGTATTACTTCATTTCCTCTATTAGATAAATATTACTATTGATCATAAATATTACTATTGATAGGTATGCCCATGGAATCATTTAATAGGCTAGTTCAAACAATAATAATGTTACCTAGAAATTTGGACACAATTTATACCTGTATATTATTGGCCCTATTCATGTGCATAATTTATCATAAAATTTAAGTTGGAATTCCTTCATCGCTTTTTAATATTTTATATTTTCTGTAAAAATATATTGCATGTACTACATTTTTTATTGATATTTTAATTCTTTATGATCATGAATTATATTTTAAGATTTATGTCTCTGAACTTTTTGGTTTGTATGTTTCTTTTGTGACAAACGTATAGCAAACACTACTATTGGGGCGACCATTTTCTCTAATAAATAGTCAGAGATTAAGCTGACAGTTTGCCTAGTGTTAATTTGACAAGTTGTGGTAAGTCATATTTGAGTTTCTTTTCCATCTTGATATGTTTTATGACATGTTCTGGCATTTTTTCCACTGGCTAATAATTGTAATATCATGTTAAGTATAACTAATAATATTACTTAGTTTTGTTAACATTCCTAAGGAAAATTTCTACTATTTCCACATTAATAATAATAATAATAATAATAATAATAATAATAATAATAATAGTCACATTTGTGGCACGAATGTTGTTATCCTTTATGTTCAAAAACTGTGCCTTTAGTCAGACACAGTGGCTCATGCTTACAATCTTAGCTGTTCAGGAGGTTGAAATCTGAGGATCATAGTTAGAAGCCAGCCTGGGCAAAAAAGTCCCCATGAAACTCTTACTTATCTCCAATTAACCACTCAAAAATCAGAAGTAGCACTGTGGCTCAAGCCTTGATCACAAAAAAAAATCAAGAATGTCACCCAAGTCCTGAGTTCAAGCCCTACAACCAATAAACCCAATCAAAAAAAAAAAACAAAAACAAAAAAACAACTGTGCCTTGGCTGGTACTAGTGGCTCACACCTGAAATTCTAGATACTCAGGATAATGAATCTGAAGATTAGCGCTGAAATCCGGCAGGAACAAGAAAGTCCTGACAATTTTCTCTCCAACTACCCAGCAAAAGTTGGAAGAGGAAGTGTGGCTAAGGTGTTAGAAAACCAGGCTCTGATTTCATGCCCTAATTATGGTACAAAACACACAACAAAAATAAAACCCCTGTCTGTGCCTTGAGACACACAATATTTCACATTAAGGAAACAATCAATTGAGAAGATGATTTAGAAGCCATTAGGGTGCAAACAATGTTGAGGGTGTATTACAGGACACATAACTTTGATCCCCCCTCCCTGCTCAGGTGAGTTTAGATTTAAGTGTACAGCTTTTTCCTTGCTAGGAAGGCACTTCAGACACTTTTACATTTTGGCTATTTTTCAAGGTAGGGCTTCAATTCATGCTCAGTTCTACTTGCTTTGTCAACATCCTGCTTGTGCCTCTCCATCGAACTAGAAACAATAGGCATGCAAGTACTGTGCCCAGCCTTTGTACATTTTCCTCCAGGATAATGGGCAAGACCACCACACCCAGACATTGGTTCAGATGGATTCTTGTGAGCTAATTTTTTTCTGAAGCTGCTTGAAGTGTAATCTCCCAGCCTTTGCCCTCCAAATGGCTAATATTAGAGGATTGAGCCTAGCTTATCATTTATTTATATAAAAGTCGTACATTTTCATAGACAGTAATAAGATTAAAGTAATTTTAAGTATATTTGAGCTTACTAGCATAAAATAGCTTCCATGAAAAAGAGATTCAGATAAGTCTTGCTTATTTATATCAGTAGATATTTGACCGTGTATATATCTTAGAACTGGTTATCATAAGTAATCTACAACAAAACTGGCCATGGCTCTGAAGATTATTCAAAGCATGTCTTCAGATGACTACCACAATTACAGGCTTCATTTTCCCAGGAAGTTTTCTGAGCACTGTGAAAACGTATCTAAATGTTAGCAACTTAAAAGGATGCACCTGCAAAAGGAATATTTTCTTTCTAAAGTGCTTTGCTGTAGATCTGATATTAATCTTTTAAAGTGCAATGGAGATTTAGAGTAGATAAAATTGAAATGCATGTTTTCCAGAAGATAGGGATGCCTTAATGGCAGAAAACCTGAACCATTAATTTTCCTGTAGTCTATACTGGGAGTCTTGTGATAGAATGGTCTCTTCCTTCCAAGACCATTTCCTGGCTCTGTCTGTGTTCCATTGATGTAATATCATGCTCTTGATAATAAGTACGTGTTACTTAGCAACAAGTTCTAGTGTACATCATAATTCATGGCTGATAAATCACCACATTTACTCTACAATAAGTAGTCATGCTATTTTAGGTTGAATTAATATTGAAGTTTAACTAAGTGTTTTAGAAAAATTAAAAAAGTCTGTGATCAGCTCTCAACAAAGACTATTAGACTGTAAATTAATCTTAACAAAACAATATGAACTTATTTAGTTATAACATGCACCCTACTTAAGTTTTAAAATGTTCAAGATCCAAGTAAAAATAATAAAAATACATTTTATTGAGGAAATGAGTGGATAGAGAACTTTTATTGATTAGACTTAGTGCAATACAACTGAGAAGTTGTTTTGAACTGTGAACTCCTAGAGATATGATAAGGCTGTGCCATAGTTGAATGTATTCAGAGACTATGGGCAATAAAGTTACTTTTTTATACATTGACTTATGATTTCCTTTTGAATTGTTTGGTAGGAAGTTGATGTTATTGCTTCTTTTAGAGTAATGTTTCTAGTGACAAATTTTCTCAGTTTTCATCTGAACATTTTATTGTATCTTCATTTGTATGGTTTGCTTCTCTTTCGAATAGAATCCTAGGTTTTAGTAGCTTTCAGTAAAGACTATCTTCTTCTAGTCATAGTTCCTAATGGTTTGTTGAATATTTTGCCTGGTTATGCTACTATGCAAAGTTATATGAGGCTACACAATTTATGAGGAATAGAAATTTAATCCTCACAGATCTAGAAGTGATGACTAGCAAAAGCATGGTGCTGGCCGTTTTAGTGTCAGATGAGAGTCTCTCTCTCCCCTCCTCTCTCTCTCTCTCTTTCTCTCTTCTCCCCCCTTCTCCCTGTTTTCAAATTGAACCTATAAGACCGTGTCCTTGAAGGGGACAAACATCAATTGTGCACATAATCACAGTATGGGGGATAAAAGAATGTGCATAAGCCACTTCTCTCTAGTGCTTTTGTATGTCATTAATCCCCACTCTCAACACGATCACAATGTGATTCATATCCACAAGAAATTTCTGAGAAAGCATATGTTCAAGCTCTAACCTGGACTATTAGCACATCATTGCGTCTTTAAAGGGAACATGACTTGCTTTCTTTCCCACATGTTTACTTTAAAGCATTTGAATTAGTAAACCCATAGGAGTAGTAATTTTTCTTTTGTTTTCATTTGGTCTTAATTGTACTCTGTGTTTATAACATGATTATATGACTAATATATGAATGGATTTGGGACCATGATTAAATTTTGTGTATTCAAACATTGCTTCATACCAATTCTTTTCCATTTCTTCTAGGATTCCTAGTATGCAGAATAATAATCAATGAATTCGAATATTTCAATTTATAGGTCTTGATTTTGATGATTGCTTTATCTTCAGGTAACATCATAATAAGCCAAGGAACCTCGGGACACACAATGACAATATTTTTGACATAGATGTTTATTTTAAGTCCCTATTGAAATCTGAGAAACAACTGTATTCAGAAACTTTAAGTTTATCAACATGTCTTTAATAGTTCTCCTTCTATTCAATATATTTTCACCCATATAATTTTCACCTTTATTCTGATGTTCTAATCTTATTCTCAGTTTGGTCCACTTTTCTGTTAAACCTACATTTTGATATTTATTTTGGGCGTCTTCAGAATTTCTGTTTATTATATTCTAAATATGTCCTTTTATATGAGAATATACATATATTTATAGTTATCCACAATTATTTCATTCCTGGTTAGCTTAGATTGTTTTTAACTTTTATGAACTTGGAAGATTAGACGACTTCCTGGCAAATATCAACATGCCAAAACTAAACCAACACGACAGGCCCATATCAAGCACTGAAATAGAAGCAGCAATAAGAGACCTCCCATTTAAAAAAACCCAGACTAGAAGGATTTATACTGGAATTGTACAAGGCCTTGAAAACTCACACCAATACTCCTTTAACTCTTCATTGAAATTGAAAGAATAAATTCACTACCAAACTCTTTCTATGAAGCCATCTTAACCCTCATCCCAAAACCAGGCAGGGACTCATCAAAGAAAGAGAACTATAGATCCATTTCTTTGATAAACATGGTTGCATGTTCAACAAAATTTTGGCCAATCAACTTCAAAAACTCATCCAAAAAATCATAAACTACAATCAAACAGGATTCATTTCAGGGATGCAAAGTCTGTTCAATATACGTGAATCAATTAATATAATTCATCACATCAACAAAAGCAAGGATAAGAAACACATGGTTATCTCAATAGATGCAGAAAAGGGATTTGGCAAGATCCAACACCTCTTTATGATGAAGGCTCTAGAAAAATCTAGGACTTCAGGGAACATTCCTCAATACAATAAAGGCTGTATATGACAAACCTACAGCCAGCATTATACTCAGTGATGAAAAACTAACACCATGTTCTCTAAACTCAGGAATAAAACAAGGATGTCCACTCTCTCCATGCTCTTCAATTTAGTATTAGATTACCGAGCTACAGCAATAAAACAAGATGCAAACATAAATGGGATCCAAATAGGGAAAGATGAAGTAAAACTCTCCCTCTTTACAGATGATATGATCTTTTATTTAAAGAATCCCAAGGATTCCACTCCCAAATTACTCAAGCTAATTCAGAACTTTGGCAGAGTAGCAGGGTATAAAATTAACCCTCAAAAATCAATGGTTTTTCTGTATGCCAACAATGAGAAAAGCATGGTTGAAATCAGGAAGGAATTTCATTCATAACAGTCCCACAAAAAATAAAGTGCCTAAGAATTAACGTAACCAAACAAGTGAAGCACATCTATGATGAAAACATTAAAAAACTGAAAAAGGAAATAAAAACAAACGGATTGGGAGAAGATCTTCACTAGCCATACAACAGACAAGGGTCTCATATCTAAAATATACCTGGAACTAAAAAAATTTAATCCCCAACAAATCCTCAAAGAAACAACTGCCCAATAAATAAGTTGGCTAAAGACCTAAAGAGAAACTTCTCTGAAGAGGAAAGAAAGATGGCCAATAGACACATGAAGAAATGCTCTACCTCTCTATCCATAAAAGAAACGCAAATCAAAACAATATTGAGATAGCATCTCACCCCAGTTAAAATGGCTATAATCAAAAACTATAATAACAACGGATGCTGGAGGGGATGTGGACAGAAGGGAACCATACTACATTGTTGGTGGAAGTGTTAACTTGTTCAACCACTTTGGAAAGTAGTATGGAGGTTCCTCAAAAGACTCCACATAGAGCTCCCCTATGACCCAGCAATCCCACTTTTGGGCATTTACCCAAATGATCACAAACAAGACCACACTAAAGCTACCAGCACACTATATTTATTGCAGCATTATTTACTATAGTTAAGATATGGAACCAACCCAGATGCGCCTCAGTAGATGAATAAATCAAGAAAATGTGGTATATATACACAATGGAATTCTATGCCTCCATCAGAAAAAAATGGCATTGCCCCATTTGTTAGGAAATTGAAAGACTTGGAAAAATTAGATTAAGTGAAGTAAGCCAACACCAAACAAACATAGGTCCCCTGATTTCCCTTATTTGCAATATCTAGTATATGTATGAATCAAGCAGAAAAGGTCAGATAAGGTAATGTTAGGAAAATGAACCCTTAGATATGTATTTTTTTTCTTTCATGCGATTGTTTCTAACTCAATTATAAGATTGTTTCTTTGTTGCTTTGTATGTCCCTCCCCAACATTATAACCACTGCTTTCACTGTATTTGATGTCGGTATAATTTGTGGAGGTGAAGGGGAAAAACAAGTCGTTTAAATAAGGATACAGGTGGATCTGTTGCAACAATGAGAAGTATAAGTTGTCATGTCAAAAACGAACTTTACAACTTGGGGGGGAGTCTTGGTAGGGGGTGGGAGGATGGGAAGGGATGGGAAGGGTAAACAAAAGAGGAGGCTACAATGCTTGATAAGAAATGTACTCACTATCTTGCCCATGTAATTGTAACCACTCTGTACAGTATTTTCACAATAAAAAAGAGAAAAAAATCATTTGATGTTTCAAGTTAATGTGATATTTTTGACTCACCTAAAGATAGCAGGAGGTGGGTCTGGGAAGGTGGCTCAGTGATAGAACACTTGCCTTGCATGCCTGAGACCCTGGGTTCGATTCCTCAGCACCACATAAGCAAAAAGAAAAAAGCCAGAAGTTGTGCTGTGGCTCAATTCGTAGAGGGCTCGCCTTGAGCTGAAGAGCTGAGGACAGCGCCCAGGCCCAGAATTCATGCCCCACGACTGGACCCAAAAACAACAAAACAAAACAAAACAAAAAATAGGATAGCAGGATGCAATGGGTTTCCAGCATCACATCTTTATACAGGGTCCTCTAAGAAATATCCAATTCCTGCCACTCCTCCCAACTGAATTACACAGCCCCATCATCAAATGACACCAGCTTCTGTAAGGACATATTCCATCAATTTATTATCCATGAGTCATGAGAACCCCAAGGCTGGAATTTCATTCTTCTACATGTAGGCTTTTGTCTAACCGAATGTGTTTGGAAAGTTCTGCATAATTTATACAATGAGATAAGTGTTTTCCTCCATAGTAACTTGGTAATTACAAATACAAAGTTTTCCTAATACATTAGAACACATTTCTGGTTCCAGGAATAAATACAAGGTAAACAATTCTGTAGGGAACTGACAGTAAAGCTCCAAGGTCATCTTGACCATTGTGCTCACTTGAAGGCACATACAAGGAACTGACTTTCATGAAAAACACCAGGTGCCCGGGATTGCTTTGCTATGTCTGTAGAGTTTGTTTTAATTTCTACCAGTTGACCTTGTCTTACATTTACTGCACTCTGTTTTTATTAAAATTTTCCTTGTTTTTCTGCAGTATGGTAACCTTATGTTACCTCTTGACTTCTAATAGTATATAATAAGGAAAGTTAAAAATAAACGGTGCTGCAGTCTTGAGCTGCAGACCTCCCAACCCCATCCTTTGTCTTATGTCTATATTTTTCTTTATCCTCGCCCCCTAATTCATGATTCCCTTTAGTTGCCGGCGGGCTCCGGCAAGTGGTGACTCAACAGGGACCTGAAAACCTGGGATCACAGCAGAGGACCCCGCTAAGGTAAGAGGACATGTCCAGAAAAAGAGAGCGGGTGAGAGTATAGTCAGGAGTAAGAAATTATGGGGCAAGGTAACAGCCATATGTTATATGTGCAGGCTCTTAAGGGCATGCTTCAAGGTCGAGGAGTGAAAGTTGGACAGAGTCAGTTAGAAAGTTTCTTTCACTTTGTCGAGGAAGTATGCCGCTGGTTCCCAGAGGAAGGAACATTAGTTTAGAAAGTTGGCAAAAAATAGGAAAAAGGATTCAGGAACATTATGAAGCAAGTGACCCTGAAAAAAAACCCCAGTGGATGCTTTTACTCTTTGGAATTTGGTTTGAGACTATCTGGACCCCAGGCATGAACAAATGAAATTTAATCAGTTGATTGGTGAAGTTGAACAGGGTGAGTCTCACCCTGCTCCAGGAGCGCATACTGCTGCCCAAGAAAAATCAAATAAATTAATAAAAGTTGAATCTATTGGGTCAGACAATG
Organism: Dipodomys merriami; assembly: GCF_024711535.1. NCBI lineage: Eukaryota > Metazoa > Chordata > Mammalia > Rodentia > Heteromyidae > Dipodomys > Dipodomys merriami. Next base: position 74,433 of record NW_027203360.1, read on the forward strand.
AGGAAAAGTCAGATGGCTTGGATGCTCAAGAAAAGTCAGATGACTCAGATGCTGAGGAAAAAATATATGATGGTCCTACTGAGGATAGAGTGCTCCATGTTGAGGAAATGTTGAATTCAGTTATAAATAAATTGTCACAGCTTCAAACAAAGCAACGACCCTCATTAAGGGTGAATGTTTGTGAGCCCTCCTTAACAGCTCTAGGGGACTCAGATTTCTTTCCGCCACCCCTTCTGTCTGTTATTCCCCTGGCACAGTCTACTCAGTCTGCTCAGCCTAGTCGGCCCAGGCCTTTGAAGTTATCTAGTCCTTCTAATAATGAATTCTCTCTTGGGACCTCCCAGGCTTAGTGCCTTGCAGCTCTCACTAGCACAGGATGCTCAAAGAGGGGAGGATATTTCTGGTTTTCATTTATTTCCTGTAATGGAGGACCAAAACCAACAAAGAACTCACCAGCCCATTCAATTTAAACAAATAAGAGACTTGAAAAATGCTTGCGCTCAATATGGACCTACAGCTCCATTTACTCAGGTAATTTGGGAAACGTTGTTCACTGATGCTTTATGCCCAATGATTGGAAACAATTAGCTAGAGCTTGTCTTAGTGGAGGAGATTACTTGTTGTGGAAGTCTGAATTTGTGGAACAGTGTCAGGCCACAGCAGAGGTTAATAGCGCTAATAATATACCTACTACATTTGCAGAGCTTGCTGGGGAAGGTGCTTATAATAACACCCATACCCAGTTAAATTACCCTTTGGACACATATGTTCAGGTTAATGCTGCTGCTAGGCTTGCCTGAAAAAAGCTTCCTAACTTTAGTAAGAATGAGGATCTTTCTAAAATTAGACAGGGACCAGATGAACTTTATCAAGATTTTGTCTCTTAGTTACTAGAGGCAACCGGCCATCTGATCGAAGATGGGGATGCCGGTATGGTTCTTCTACAACAATTGGCATATGAAAATGCTAATACAGCTTGCCAAGCAGCCATTAGACCATTTAGAAAAAAGGAGGAATAACTGATTATATTCGGCTCTGTGCCAACATTGGCCCATCATATATGCAGGGCCTCACACTGGCTGCTGCACTTCAGGGACAAACCATAACTGAATTCCTCCGCACTTCCTGAGGAAGCAAAAAAAGGAGGAAAACGTCCCCGAGTTGCTGGACCTCCTGGCAGCGTTTTTTCTTGTGGCTAAATAGGCCATCTAATAACTCAATATCCTAATCAAAAAAAGGGAATTATACTAGGGAAATGCCCCCAATGTAAAAAGGGAAAACATTGGGCCAGAGATTGTAGATCTACTTTTGATAGTGCTGCCATCTTATTTAGGAAAACTGGCAAAGGGGCCACCCCCTGGCCCCTCAACAAATAATGGGGCAGCCCTGTCCTTTGCAAGGCTTCAAGCCTACCCACTAGCAACCATCAACAACAACAACAAACGGTTTCCAGTCTCCTCACAGCAACCCCAGGAAGTGCAGGATTGGACCTCTGTTCCTCCACCTATACAGTATTGACTCCTGAAGTGGGAGTTCAAGCTCTCCCTGCGGGCATAATTGGCCCCCTTCAAAAAGATCTGTTAGTATATTATTAGGCCGCAGTAGCTTGGCATTGAGAGGCCTATATATTACTCCAGCAGTGATAGATCAATACTATACTGGAGAGATAAAAATCATGGCCTCAGTGCCTACTGAGTTATATCTATTTCTGCTGGGCAAAGAATTGCTCAGCTGGTCCTAGTTCCTTCGATCTCTGTTGGAAATTCTGTTACTTCTGCCCCCACAGGGGCAAAACGTTTGGGGTCCTCGGTTGTATTCTGGATTGAAAATAGCAAACAAGGAAGGCTTGAACTTATAAATTATATTTAACAAAAGCCTTTTCGAGGCATATTGGATACTGGAGCAGATGTATCTGTAATAGCAAAAAAATATTGGTCTTCTCACTGGCCCTTTACTGCCTCTTACATCCTTACAAGGAATTGGCCATGCTACAGATCCACAGCAAAGCAGTGCTATTCTCAATTGGAAAGATGATGAGGGCCATTCTGGAACTTTTCAGTCTTATGTGCTGGATCACTTGCCCATTACTTTGTGGGGGAGAGATATTATGGAAAAAATGGGGGTTTATTTGCTTAGCCCAAATAATGTAGTCACTGGACAACTTTTAAATCAAGGACTACTACCTTCAGGGGGATTGGGGATTGGTCAGCAAGGCATTCGAGAACACATTCAGCCACAGCCTCGACCCCATAGACAAGGTTTAGAATACTTTTTAGCGGGGCTGCTGCTCATCCTTCCCCTCACACCGATCCTATTACATGGTTATCAAAAACTCCGGTGTGGGTGGATCAGTGGCCCCTATCAATTGAAAAGATTATTCTTTCCCAGCAGCTGGTGCAGGAACAGCTGGAATTGGGCCACATAAATCCTTCTACTTCCCCATGGAATTCATCTATTTTTGTTATCAAAAAAAAATCTGGAAAATGGAGACTTCTTCAGGATATCTGGTGAGTAAATGCTACTATGGGGGGCTGTTACAACCAGGTTTGCCCTCCCCTATGGCCATCCCTCTAACAAATTGCTTCATTTTGCCTCTTCTTACACTTTCATATATCCTCGGGTGGTATCTTTATCACCTCTTTCTATGGCTGCCCTGGTGTTTACAGATGGATCTTGTAATGGAATGGCCGCTCTTACTATTGATGGGAATACTTCATCCTGGGATACTGGTCTTTCTTCAGCCCAGGAAGTTGAGCTTCAAACAGTTTTATAGGCCCTTACACTTCTGGCTACTAGTGCTTTCAATTTATATTCAGATACTCATTATGTTATTTGAGCCCTTCAGGTTATTGAGACTGTCCCCTTTCTCAGAACAGCAAATTCCACTATTTAAACTCTTTTTCGCTAAATACAGCTTCTTCTTCACTCTCGCACTTGTCCACGCTATTTTGGATTTATACGTGCCCATACTAAGCTTCCTGGTCCATTAAGTAAGGGCAATGCTATTACGGACAAGGCTACTCAGGTTTTTCTTACTCAAATTGATTTGGCAAAACAATCACATGCCACCCATCATCAAAACAGTCGTGCTTTACGCGGACAATTCCAAATCACTCATGAGGCGGCTCGTCAAATTGTGAAGATCTGCCCTAGTTGTACTACTTTCTTACCAGAGCCCTCCATTGGAATTAACCCTCGAGATTTAGTTGCCAATCACATGTGGTAAATGGATATTACTCATATTTCATCCTTTGGATGGCTTCACATTGTCCATGTTACTATAGATACTTATTCTAATTTTATTATGGCTACTGCCCTTGCTGGGGAGACTAGCAAACATTGTATTTCCCACTCTCTGCATTGCTTTGCCACTATGGGACTTTCTAAATATATTAAAACTGACAATGGTCCAGGATATGTCGGAAAAGCTTTTCAAAATTTTTGTAAATATTATCAGATTATTCACACTACAGATATTCCCTATAATCCTCAAGGACAAGGAATTGTTGAACGAGCTAATGGTTTGCACAAACACCAAAATTTTAAATTAAAAGGTAGGGATTTATACCCCTTCTCTCTTGTTAATATTCTTTCTTATGCTTTGTTTGTACTAAATTTTTTAAACTAAATTGTTAATGGCCTTTCCACAGAAGAGCCATTTTGGGAAAAAAGAGAGCAAAGAGCTTTGGCTCAAGTTAAGTGGAAGGATCCTTTAACAGGTGCTTGGCACGGACCCGATCAGGTTTTAACATGGGGTCGAGGACATGTTTGTGTTTTCTCGCAGGAAGAAAATGATGCCCGCTGGTTGCCTGAGCGTTGTGTTAGGATTGTGGAGGCTCACTCAAATGACACAAACGCTGACACATTGGGCTTCCAGCCACCTGGGAGGGAGTTGAAGTACTCATAAATGTAAATGGATCAACATACGGTACAGCCCCCAATCCTTTCATCCATTAGACCAAGATGGGAGATTTCTCAGCTTCAGGTATTGGAACTCCTTTATGCTTTACCACCAATTTTTAAAGCTCCATTCCAGACTGTACTTTTATGCGATCCATAACTCATAAAATTTGGATCACAGACACAAATCAAATGTTCAATATACAGATGACATCTTTGACAACTGGGCACCTAGTTTATGCAAATTCTACTCTATCCTATAGGATACCCCGTTGCATTAATTCTTCACAAATAGTAGAATCTACAGGAAAGCCTCATTCAATAAGGTGCAGGCATGTGCAGCCAGTTGTTACCAATATTTCTGGAACTAATTCTCAATTAATGGATTGGTCTGGAGCTAATCTTACTAATCAGTTCAATCCTGGATTGTGGTGGATGAATGGGCATCCTCAACATCATGTTTGGATGCTGGTGGCTGCACTCAATAATATAACCTGGCCCAATTAATCCCTTTTTAAAAATATTATGAGTTGTGTATCCTCACCCCATGTCATTATGTATGGACCATTTAATATTTCTATAGGAGCTAATTATTTTAATGTTACCTGTTCTAAATGTTCTTTTACTAATTGCTTGTATAGCAGCATAACTGAATCCATACTTATTGTTAGACAACCACCTTTTGTTGTGCTTCCTGTACCTGTAAATAGTTCTGAAACTTGGTGTGAAGATTCTGGTATTCAGGTGTTGAAACATTTGAAAGAACTAATGTGCCCTCGTAGATTTGTTGGGCTACTTATAGCTGGTGTTCTGGCCTTTATTTCGTTAGCTGCCGCTGAGGCACTAACTCGAAATGTACAAACTGCCCATTATCTTAATCAGCTTGCTCATAATACTACACAAGCTCTCCACTTTCAAGGTCAGATTGATGACAAGGTAGAACAAAAACTAGAAGCATTATATGAGTCAGTATTATCTTTAGGAGAACAAGTTCGCGCTCTGCAAACTTTACAGCGAGTGCGCTGTCATGCCAGGTTTGATTTTATTTGTGTGACCCCTCATATATATAATGAATCAAATCACTCATGGAAAAAGGTTGTAGCATATCTCAATGGTATTTGGCACCATAATAACTTGTTTTTAGATCTTTTTCAAATTCACAGGCAAATAGCTAGATTACAACAAGCCCCACCGCTGGACTCTGAAGTGGCTAAAATTGCTAAAGAGCTGTTTGAACAATTTCAACACTATATCCCTTCCCTGACTAATGTTAAAGGATTGTTAATGACATTCCTTGGCGCCAGTCTATTTTTATTAATGGTTTTTCTCTGGCTTTCTTGTATTATACGTGCACTGCAAAACTCTCTTATGAGTTTAGCCAGCCAGCTACATAAGATCAAGCTCCAAATAAGTGAATTCCCCCCCGAGAGGAACTGCAGCTAGAGATGGGTAAAAGGGGGTGCCAGTCTGACCAACCTAAGACAGGGCATGCAACTTCTCTCTGAAGAAGTTCCCGATGATGGGTAAGGCAGACAAGATGATCCACCCAAACTAAGACAGGTGGGTTCGCTTCTTCAAACACAGACAGGGGAGATGTTGGGAGCTGACAGTAAAGCTCTAAGGTCATCTTGACTTCTGTGCTCACTTGAAGGCACATACAAGGAACTGGCTTTCATGAAAAACACCAGGTGCCCGGGATTGCTTTGCTATATCTGCAGAGTTTGTTTTACTTTCTGCCAGTTGACCTTGTCTTATTTTTACTACACTCTGTTTTTATTAAAATTTTCCTTGTTTTTCTGCAGTATGGTAACCTGATGTTACCTCTTGACTTCTAATAGTATATAATAGGGAAAGTTAAAAATAAACGGTGCTGCAGTCTTGAGCTGCAGACCTCCTGACCCCATCCTTTGTCTTATGTCTTTATTTTTCTGCATCCTCACCTCCTCATTCAGGATTACTTTCATTGCCAGCAGGCTCTGGCAATCTCGGCTTCTGCAGTTGGGAGAGCAATATCCCCATGCATACACACACTCCTGGAACCTAGGGTTTGACACTGGTCGAACCCTTGCAACAACCTCACTTCCTCCAGAGTGGCACAGCACAATATGCGAACTGTAGTCAGCACTGGAGTAGATATGAAGCCCTTGTCTGTTGTATGGCTACTGAAGATCTTCACCCAATTTGTGGGCTTAATATTGATCTTGAAGGCTATGTCCTTTAACATGAAGAAACTATGTGGTTTCATGCAATACCATTTGTACAATCTTTCTTTGATTTCTTCTGTTTCTGTGTCTGTATGAGAAAAGTTCAACCTGTGGCAAGGAACCCTAGAGTTTCTCATGTTCCATCCTGTAATGTTTTTATGCTGTGAGCTTTTGCTTCCAGGTCTTTAACTCATTTGGAGGTGCTTCTGCTGCAAGGTGTTATGTAAGGATCTAGCTTTAGTTTTTGAAGTTTTTAATCAATTTTGCTAGCACTATTTAATGAAGAGGATTCTTCCATTCTATTTTTTCCTATATATTTTTCAATTTAAAAACAGGGTATGGAGGGGAGACAGTTACATGAGTAGTGTAATGAGTACATTTCCTATTGAGCATTGTTACATCCTCCTTTGATTTTCCTTTACTATCCCTTCCTCACCACTTCCCCAACTCCTCCCACCCCACCCTAAAATTGTAAAGTTCATTTTCAACATAGTGTCTTATACTACCTGTATCCTTATTTAAGTATTTTATTATATACCTTCCCCAGCACAAATGATAAAATATATATACAAGATGCAGGACACTGGAATCAGATCCAGTGAAAACAGGGGTTTTACTATGGGAAAGAACATACAACAGAAACAAAAGAATCACATAATGCATTATAAGTATGTTAACAATAGCAAGTAGGAAAAGAAAACACTTGTGTCCCTTTCTTGTGTTCATTTCTCTTAACATCATCTTATATGGTCATATGTACATAGCTTTTGACAATTTCTGGTTTTTGTAGACATATACTAGTTATTGCAAATAAGGGAAATATTAGACTTATGGTTCTTGCATCCTGGCTTACTTCACTTAATATAATATTTTCCAAGTCTTTTCATTTCCTAACAAATGGGCAACATAATCTTTTCTGATGGAGGCATAGAATTGATATATATATATATATATATATATATATATATATATATATATATATATATATATCAGAGAAATGGGTATATAGTTCTCTTTCTTTGATGAGTCCCTGCAAGGTTTGTGAATGAGGGTTATGCTGGATTCATACAAAAGGGTTTTGTAGTGCACTTCATTTTCATCTTCATTGAAGAGTTGGAGAAGTATTGGTGTGAGGTCTGCTTTGAAGGCTTTGTAGAATTCCACTGTAAATACATCTGGTCCTGGGCTTTTCTTGGGTGAGAGGACTTTTATTGTAGTTTCTATTTCAATGCTTGATATGGGTCTATTAAGTTGTTTAAGTCATCTTGGTTTATTTTGGGGATGTCAATAAGTGCTAAAAATCATCCATATTTTTCAGATTCTTGAACTTATTAGCATAAAGATTTGAGAAGTATCTCCTTATTATATTCTGACTCATGGTTTTTTCTCTAGTGATGTTTCTATTCTCATCTTTTAGTTTATTTATTTGGGTGTGTTCTATTTTTTCCTGGTAAGATTTACTAAGGGTCTGTCAATTTTAGTAATTTTTTCAAATAACCATCTCTGTTTTGTTGATTCTTCTCATAGAGTGATTTTGGGCTCTAATTCATTTAATTCTGATTAAATTTTAATTCTTTGTTTCCATCTACTGTTTGGGGGCTTAGCTTGTTGCTCTTTTTCAAGGAGCTTTAATTGCCTCATTAAATTGGTTTAAGATCTCTCCGATTTGTTAACGTAGGAACTCAGAGCTAGAAACTTGCCTCTGAGTACTGCTATTCTGTTTCCCAGAGGAGCTGAGAGTTTGTGTGTTGATTTTTGTTAACGATCATGAACATTTGAATTTTCTTTTGAATCTCTTCCATGACCCATAGGTGGTTCAACAGTGCATTGTTCACCCTTCATGTGTGGAAGGACTTCCTTTGGTGGCTTTTGGTGTTGAATTCTAATTTTATTCCCTGTAGTCTGAAAGAATGCAGAGCATAATTTCAATGTTTCTGAAATTAGACAAATTTTCTTTGTGGCCTAGAATGTGGTCTATTTCGCAGAAAGTTCCATGTGCTGTTGAGAAGAAGGTGTAATCTGATGCTGTGGGGTAAAATATTTGGTAAATGTTGTCTATTTGATTTATGCAGATGTTAAGATGCGGTTTTTGTGTTGAGTTTTTGCTGGGTTGATCTATCTAGCGGGGTCGTGGTGTGTTAAAGTCCACAACAATAATTGTTTTTTGGATCTATGTGTCATTTAAGGAAAAGTAGTGTTTCTTGGATAAATTTAGGTGCTCTGTTATATGATGAGTAGATATTTAGAATCGTAATATCCTCCTGAAGGAGAGATCTATTAATTAGTATGTAGTGACTTTTTTGTCTCTTCTCATTGATTTTAATTTGAAGTCTATTTCATCTGGTATGAGAATTGCAATTCCCTCATGTTTATGGGGGCTGTTTGCTTGGTAGATTTTATTCCAGCCTTTCACTTTCAGAATATGTTTATTTTTATGGACAAGGTCTGTCTCTTGAAGACAGCAGATAGACGGTTCTTGATTTTTGATCCAA
>NW_027203361.1:0-7500 GCF_024711535.1 Dipodomys merriami
CTACTCTGTCCTGCAGTAGTTTCAGAGATTCAGGTTTAATGTTAAGGTCTTTAATCCATTTTGAGTTGATGTTGGTGCATGGTGATAGGCTGGGGTCCACTTTTAGTTTTCTGCATGTGGCTGCCCAGTTTTCCCAGTACCAGCGGTTGAAGAGGCTGTGTTTCTTCCATTGTATGTCTTTGGCTCCTTTGTCGAATATCAGCTGGCTGTAGGCCTGTGGATTTATTTCTGGATCTTCTATTCTGTTCCATTGGTCTTCGGGTCTGTTTTTGTGCCAGTACCCTGCTGTCTTTGTTATTATAGCTCTGTAGTAGAGTTTGAAGTTCGGCATGGATAGCCCTCCCATATTGTCTTTATCCCCTAGAATTGTTTTGGCTATTCTAGGTCTTTTGTTGTTCCATATGAATTTTTGGACTGTTTTCTGTATTTCAGTGATGTACGTCATTGGGATTTTAATAGGAATTGCGTTGAATTTGTATATTAGTTTTGGAAGTATTACCATCTTTACTATATTAAGTCGGCCTATCCAGGAGCATGGGAGGTCTTTCCATTTCCTAGTGTCTTCTGCAATTTCTTTCTTTAACTTTTTATAGTTCTCATTAAATAGTTCTTTTACATCTTTGGTTAGGTTAATTCCTAAATATTTTATTTTTCGGGAGGTTATTGTGAATGGGGTTGCTCCCTTTATTTCCCTCTCTTCCTGTACATTATCAGTGTATAGGAAGGCAACTGATTTTTGTGGGTTTATTTTGTATCCTGCTATTTTGACGAAGAGAGTTATGATTTCTAAGAGATTCGGGATGGACTTTTAGGGATCGTGGAGGTATAGTATCATGTCGTCTGCAAAAAGGGATAGTTTAACTTTTTCTTTCCCTATGCGGATCCCTTTAATGTCTTTTTCTTGCCTTATTGCCCTGGCTAAGGGTTCTAGGACTATATTGAAGAGGAGTGGAGACAGTGGGCATCCTTGCCTTGTTCCTGATTTTAGGAGAATTGGTTGTAGCTTTTCCCCATTAAGTATAATATTGGCTATTGGTCTGTCATAAATGGCTTTTATTGTTTTTAGAAATGTTCCTTCTATTCCTATTTTCTCCAGAGCTTTTAGCATGAATGAATGTTGAATTTTGTCAAAGGCCTTTTCTGCCCAGCCAGCGGCTCTCGTTTGGCTTTCCTGTCATTTAGTGATGGGTGAGTGGACTCACGCTTCCCATGGCGCTGTCACCGTGGTTTTCCAGACCTGTGTGCGTGACGTGTACCTACCCTCTCTGTGTTAGAAGAAACCTCTCTCTGGCCTTCCCCCTGCCCTTTCCCTGCCTGTGAAGGGGGGGGGGGGCGGGTGGGGGCGGGGGGAGGGAGCGTGTTGTGGGGCGGGCGGGCGGCGGACTTTCACAAGTGAGCGGGGTGCCTCCCGAGGGCTCGTCTCTTGCTGGAGCCGCCCCATCTTTGGGAGTTTTTTGTTGTTGTTGTTGTTGTTGTTGTTGTTGTTGTTTCTTTCTGGTTTCCATCTGGGGGAAAAAGAAAACAAAACGTACAAACACCCCCCCCCAAAAAAAAAAAAAAAAAAAAAGACGGGCGGGCAGACGGTGGGACGAGCGCTCACTTGCCCTTTTCTGGCCATGTTGGGTGGGGGTGGGGGTCTTGCCACGGGCGGCGGAGGTCGTGCGGGTGGCCGGTTCGTTTTCTCTCGTGGTGCAGGCCTGCCGTCTTTGCCGCCCCTTCCTGCTTGGGACCGATCCCGACTTCCCGGTTCTCGGGTTCGGGCCGCTCCGTTCGGGCGACTCCCGTCCTGGTTCCTGGTTTCACTTTGGTCGCTGGCGGCGGCGGCGGCGGCGGCTCGATCTCGGTCTAGGTCTCTGGTGGCTCTGGTGTCGTTCGTGAGGTCGCAGAGAGGACCCGGCTGCAGGTCCTGACCTAGGTTGTGCCTCTCGGTGCGTGGCGGTGGGGAGTGAGGCGATTCGTTTCCGTGTTCTGTGTCTCCGGAGCTCAGAGCCGCCCGGCGCGCGCCGATCCGGGGTACGGCGGCTCGGTGGAGTCGGTCGTTGGAAGGCGGTTGTCGTGCTCCCCCTGGCGTCCGCCTTGATATGACAGTCCCCTCGTTCTCAGCCGAGCGAGCGAGTGAAGGAGGAGGTCTGGCGGCAGCGAGCCGGGCGGAGGCCCGGCCTCTACCGGGTGCCGGGCGCGACTGTCGCCGTGGTGTCGCTGTGGCGCCGGGGCGGCTGTTCTGTCGGACTTTGCGCCCGCAGGCGAGCGCGGGGTGGGGCCGTGAGTCGCCGCTCTCTCTTCCGTGCCCGGTCTGTGCCGGGGGTGGCGGCTTGGTCGGGTCGACCAGTAGTTCTGTCTGGGCCCGACGCCTTGTCCTCCTCCCCTCCCGTAGTTCTGTCTGGGCCCGACGCCTTGTCCTCCTCCCCTCCCTGGACTCTGGTCTTTGAGGGCGAAAGAAGGAGAGTACGAGGGACGTCTCGGGAGTCGGGGGAAAGGGTCCCCGGGTGAGCCGCTAGGTGGTGGGGCCGGTCCCGGCCCGGACTCGGACCACCCCCCCTCCCCGGAGTCACCTCCGAGTGAGCGCTTGGCGCGTGCCGGGCGCGAGGGCCTGGGTCGCCGGCCCCGTGTGGTCTCCCTCCACGGCCCCGGAGGCCGGAGGACAGACCTCTGCGGCGGGAGGAGCCGTGGGCACGGCCGAGGCGAGCCTCGGGGCCGGGACCTACACCCCCCCCCCTCCCCGACATAGGATGGTCGTCGGAGTCACCTCCGAGTGAGCGCTTGGCGCGTGCCGGGCGCGAGGGCCTGGGTCGCCGGCCCCGTGTGGCCTCCCTCCACGGCCTCCTCCACGGGCCCCGGAGGCCAGAGGCCAGACCTCTGCGGCGGGAGGAGCCGTGGGCACGGCCGAGGCGAGCCTCGGGGCCGGGACCTACACCCCGCCCCTCCCCGACATAGGATGGTCGTCGGAGTCACCTCCGAGTGAGCGCTTGGCGCGTGCCGGGCGCGAGGGCCTGGGTCGCCGGCCCCGTGTGGCCTTCCTCCACGGCCTTCTCCACGGCCCCGGAGGCCGGAGGACAGACTTCTCCGGCGCGAGGAGCCGTGGGCACGGCCGAGGCGAGCCTCGGGGCCGGGACCTACCTACCTACCGTCTGCGGTGTGCGCGATGGCGGGGACTTGCCCGGTGGGCCCTGCGTAGGGGAAAAGTCGAGGCGGAGGGAGCACCTCGGGAGTCGGGGACCCGAGCCCGGGAGTCCCGCGTGTGTGCGTGCTGGCGGCAGGGCGCTCACCACCGACCCCGCGCGGTGTGGGTGTGGTGGCTGGGTGCCTCTCGGAGTGGGTGCCTCGCGTCTGCCGGGGGAAGGCTCCCCGTGCCGCTCGTGCCGTGAGCCCGTGCGCACCCGGGGTAGTGGGGCGGGTGCGTCCCCTGACCCCGCTCCCGCCCTCTCTCTTCGTCTGTCTTCGCCCTATGTGGTCGACCAGCTGTCCCTGAGAGTTCCGTGTCTGGCTCTGTTGGGGACGTGTTGGGGACAGGTGTCCCCGATGTGGTTTCCGAGAGGTCCCTGTCGCCAGCGAGTTGTCGCCCCTGCGTGACCAGCTGGTTTTGGCGTGGTGACGTGAGGATTTTGTACCTGCAGGAGGGTGCTGGCATGCTGTGTCCCGGTGGCTGTCAGCGGGTCTTTTGGGGCTCTCTCGGATGCTGTGTGCCGGGCCTTTCCCGTCTCTTCCCGGTCCGGGTCCCCCTGCCCTTCCCCCCGCACCCCGGGCTCCCGCTGCCCTGAGCAGGCCTTGCCCCTGTGGTGGCTCGTGGGTGTGGTGGTGGTGGTGGTGGTGGTGGTGGTTGGTTGGTGGCTGAGTGAGTCCCGTCGTCCTTGATCTCTCCCCCGCTCCCGGTGCCGGATTCTGGCCCTTGCCTCGGCACGCCGAGGAGGAGAGTGGTTGGTTGCCTGGGGTGCATAGGTAGGCCCGCGCGGTGTGCTTCCCTCGCCGTGGCCGGCTTGAGGAGGAAAAGGCGGGGGGCGAGTCCTGCCTTGCCTTGCCTGTGCGTGTGCGGCATCCCCGTCCTGCCGTCGTGCTCGTCCGACCTCCGTGGCTTTTTTTTTTTTTTTTTTTTTTTTTCCTATCGCCCCTAGCTCCAACTCCCCCGACCTGCCGCTTCCCGATGGCGGGCCTGGTCGGCCGCTGACCTGCGCTACTCCCGAGCGCTGTCCGTGGTTCTTTTTCTTTTTCTTTTTTTCCTCTCTAGCTTCTTTCGGCTCTGTGCCCGGCGGAGGTGTCCTGGTAATCCCGAGCGCCAGGGACGCTGAAGCCCGTGGTATTTTTTTATTTTTTTATTTTTTTAAGTTTTTTTTTTTTTCTTTTCTTTTTTTTTTTTTTTCCTTTTACCTCGCTCGTTACTCACGAAAGGTTGTCTGTCCTGGCTACGCTTTTATCCCAGGCTGTTGGCCCTCTCGGGAGCCGAGCTTCCTGGGCCCCACCGCCTCCCGAGTGCCGTGTGGCTGTCTTCTCCGCCCCCTCGGTGTGATTGATGTGGTGACGTTGCGAATCTCCTTCGGGCCCGGGCCTAAGCTGCGCCAGGCGAGGGACGGACATTCATGGCGAATGGGACCGCTCTTCTCGTTCTGCCCGTGGGCCCCTGCCCTCACCGTCCCACCGTGCCGGCGCCGGTGGTGTGCGGGGAGGCAGGGGTGCGGCAACCGGGTCCGGCTGCGCTCTCCCTGCCCTCGCCGTGAGGTCGGGGACTTGTACACGCTGGAGGAGGGGGGGCGCCCCTGATCTTGCTCCTCTCTTCCCGTGACTCGTTATCGGCACGGGGGTCGGCTCTCTCCGCGGAGAGGGAGGGTCGGTGCTCCGTGCTTGCCCGTGCTGTGTGGTGTGAAAAGCCGCGCCTCGCGCTCTGCCCTCTTGCGGTGCTCCCGGAACGCTCCCGGTCGGTTCTCTCAGGTGCCTGAGGCTGAGTGGTGGTGTCGTTCCCGATCCCGGCGTTGTCCGTTGCCTTGTGCCAGCCTGCTGCCCGTGGTGTGTCCCGGCCGTCCTTGGGTTTGTGGGGCTTGTGCGAGTGAGAAAAAAGTTATCGCAGAGATTGACGTCTCTGCTGGGGGGGGGTCGAGGCGGTTCCCCAGAGGAGGAGCGCTCTTCCCTTCTTGCACCGGGCGGGTGGCTTCCCCGCATGAGCTGCCGGCCCTGGTCCTGGCTTGTCTTCCCTGCCGTGTCACCTGGCTCTTGTTGCACCGGGGGACCTGAGATGTTGCAGTGGGAGGCGAGCCGGGCCTGTGCGGGCTTTCCCGCCCGTGTGCGCGACCTTGCTCTGGCCCCGCACGGCAAGGCCGACCGACCAGGGTTGGTGTTGCTGCTGCCGCAGACCCCCCCCGCCCCACCCCTCCCTGCCACCCGTGGTGGGAAGGATGGACGCCTTTGATGTGTGCTGGTCCCGGCGGGGTTCCCGTCGGGGTTGGGTGCGGGCCACCCTCAGAGTGAGGAGAGGTTCTCTAGCGATCCTCGTTCGGGAGGCGGCGTTCGCTGCCGGGTTGGCGGGGGCCCGCCCCCGATGGGCTCCCGCGGCCCTGCCGCTCCCTGTCCCGCTTTTGAGCGTTAGTGGCTGCCCGCGTTGGTAACTGCGTGCCCGCGCCTCCCCCCTCCGAGCTGGGGGAGGGTCCCGCGGGGCCTCTCCCGGGCCGTCGTCTGGTGTGGTGAGTGGAGGACGTTCCCGATCCGTCCCCGCCCCTGCCTCGCGCGCGGTGTGTCGAGTGGCGGAGCCTGGAGCCTGTGCTGGGTCGCGATGCGAGGGCGTGTGGTGTGTGGCTTCCCGGCCTCGTGCTTGGGGTGCCGTGGGGTTTTTGGGGGGTCCCGTCCCCCTCCCCCTCCGGCCCCTGGCGACGCTGTTCCCGAGCGTCTGTGTGGGCCGCCGCCCGTTGGCGACGACGGCGCCGTGCCGGGCGCCGGGCCCCGCGGTGTTCCGGGGCCGCCGTGCCCGTGGTGGTGTGCCGCTCGGGGGGGTTCTGGCCCTCCGGAGCCGAGGATCCCGGTGTGTGTGGGCCCTTGCTCACGCGGCCGAAAAAGAGGCGGTCGATGATGGGTGCCGTGCCCGGCGGTGTGGATGGGTGCGGTGGGGCCCTGCTGGCGCGGGTGGCTCCGCGGGCGCTCGCGGGGTCTTTGAGGCGTGTGCGAGCTGCCTTTTCCCTCTCGGGCCTCTTTTGGGGGGGCCCGCCGCTGCCGCGGTGGGGGTTTCCGGTCCGCTGGTCGGCCGGCTCGGTGTCCCAGGCGTTGCGCGGGACCGCCCAGGAGTTGGGGGTGGTGAGATCCCGCGTTCGTTTCCCTGGCGTGCCGGCTGTGCCCGGAAAGGTCTCACCTCCCCGCTGGTTTGCGGCTGCGCCACCCGCCCGTGGGGGGGGGTGGCCGCTCGCTCGCTCGCTCGCCTCTCACCCCGGTGACCCGACCCGATGACCCTCCCCGCTGCTCTTATTGGGCTTCCGGCATGCCCTCCTCACCCGCATCAGCCTTCCGCGATCCTCACCGGTTTGGCCTTGGTGGCCGGCCACCGGCGGACGGTCGAGTTGGGCGTGTGTGGTGTGTTCTCTTGGTGGGGGGGACGGCGCTCGGCTCGTGAGGCTGCTCTCCCGGTGTGGGGGAGGCACGTCGTCGCGGCGGCGGTGGCTTTTGAAGGGTCTTCCCGGATCGGTTTTGCTCACGACGCGAGGGCTCCTGCCAGCGGGACCGCCGGTACGCCACGGGGGCGGTGGCGGTGAGATTCCCGCGTGCGTCCCTCGCTCGGGAGTTGGCCGTCCGGGGGCCCGAAGCCGGCGTGACGTGTCTCCTCCCGCTGGGCGCCGCCTCGCGTGCCTGCGCGATGTCGTCCCGGGTTCCCGCGCCTCCCTCCTGCTCGCCGTGCCAGAGGCTTGCCCGCATCGTCTCCTCCGTCTCGAGCCGTGTGGCTTCGTCCCCCGCCCCGGTCCCGGATCCGGGGCGTTGTGCTCTCCCGGCGTGTCGCCGCCGCGTGCCCGGCGCGACCCCGGTTCCCGTGCCTGGCCCCGTCCGCTCTGTGCCGGCGGTGTCCGCGCGTGAGCGTGCTCGCGTGCGTTGGGTTTGGTGTCGCCCGCCTCCCGGGGTCCCTGCCGCCGCCTCCGGCCGCCGCCGTTGGCCGGTGACTTGTCGCCGACGGGTCGTCGCCGCAGACCCCCGACCCCTTGCCGGCACCGCCGGTCCGCGGTGGCGCGGGTCGTCGTGCGCTCGGCCCCCGCGTCCGTGCGAGCGAGTGAATTCGGGCCGGCTTCTGAGGGAGGCGGAGAAAAACCCCGTGGCCGTGTGGCGTGCGTTGCGTTGTGCGCGTCACCCCCGGCTTTCTGGCCGCTCGGGTGTGTGCCACGCGCGACCCGGCCGGCTGGCCGGCTGGACCGTGGACGTCGGCGCGCCGCCTCCGGGCGGGGAAGGGGCCTGGCTCTCCTCCCCGTCCGTGTGTGCGCGCCGCCGCTCCCGTGCCCGCCGGGCCGGCAGGCGGGGTGTCGGTGATGCGGTGCCCTCGCGCTT
>NW_027203361.1:20000-42500 GCF_024711535.1 Dipodomys merriami
GCCCTACCACTCGAGGCTCTTCTGGGCTTGTTCTGTCTAGGTGGTACTGAGGAATTGAACCCAGGGCTTCAAGCATGCTAAGACACATGCCCAGCCCAGCCCACCTCACCTCTGGGATTTTTTTTTTTTTTTTTCCCCCTGTCACCATAATGAGTCCGCGCACCGGGTTCTGCCCGCCCGGAACCAGAGGTACAGTACTGTCCTCTGGGAGCTCGTGCTCTTGCATGACACGGTAGTAATTCAGCCCCGAGGAAATCTTCACTGGGGCATTTTTCCCCCAAGTCCACCTCCGCTCCTGGCGTTTTGGGTGACCCATCGAGATGAAGAGTCTCAAATGGACTTTCCTGCCCGGGCTGGCTTTGACCCACTATCCTCAGGTCTCAGCCTCCTCGCTCAGCACCTCAGGCGGATGATGGGCAGTGAGCCACCGGCTGCCACCGGCTGCCACCGGTACCACCGGGCCGGTGAGCCTTTGCCTGGGGTTTTTCTTTACTGACCAGCCGAGAGGTTTTGTGCCCTACCTGTCTTATGGATAAGTTGGCTCTGTTTTCGCTCTTATTTTTGTCCTCATGGATATCCTTCTTTCCCAAGGAAAAGGGGCCTCGGCTCGGCTCGGCTCGGCTCGGCTCGGCTCGGGGAGATAGTAAATTCCCGAGGCCAGACGATCCATAGGAGGAACTTTCTGCCACGGTGTGGTGTGGTGTGGTGTGGTGTGGTGTGGTGTGGTGTGGTGTGGTGTGGTGTGGTGTGGTGTGGTGTGGCAGCTCAGATATCACAAGAAGGACTGCCATCTTGTGTGCAGGATACCCGGGGAGGAGAACTGCGGGGTGGGGGTGAGCAGAGGCATTTTCTCCTTCCGGAAACCAGATGATGAGTGAATAAAATTAGCCATCCATCCTTGAGACATTCTCGAGGAGGTGGGCTGGGAATGTGTCTGGGTGGTAGTCAGCTTCCCTAAAAACTCGGGCCTAAATGGCGGTGGCGGCGGCGGCATCCATCTTGTTCACAGACCGAGTGTCCACGTGCAAAATGAGAGTCTCTTTTGGGACGCTGGTTCCTGCTCCCTCCTTCCTTTGGGGACACCAAGGAAGAAGTTGCCGCTGGCGGGTGGGTTCCAGGCTGGCAAGCAGAGTAAGCAGAGCCCCGCTGGGACTGAAATACGGTTCTTCCTGGAGTCCACAACGAAAAGCAAGACACAGAGAGGGGGAGGGGGGACACAGAGACAGAGAGGAGACAGAGAGGCAGAGAGAAAGAGACAGAGACAGAGAGAGACAGAGACCCAGCGACCGACGGAAAGACACACAGGGGAAGAGATGGAGGGGGAGAGCGAGAGATCCACAAGTCCAACTAGGGCCCCTGAACGAATCATCGACGGACGGACGGACGGACGGACGGACGGACGGACGGACGGACGGACACACCCAGAGGCAGACAAGAGGGAGATGGAGAGATGGAGGGGGAGCGAGAGATCCACAAATCTAACGACACCACCTGAATCCAACGACACCACCTGAATAATCAGACTGTGTGAATAATCAGTCTGTCTGAATAATCAGACAGACAGACAGACACACACACACACACACACACAGACAGACAGACAGACACACACACACAGACAGACAGACAGACAGACAGACAGACAGACACACACACACACACACACACACACACACACACACACACACACACACACACACACACACACCCAGAGGCAGAGAAGAGGGAGATGGAGAGATGGAGGGGGAGCGAGAGATCCACAAATCTAACGACACCACCTGAATCCAACGACACCACCTGAATAATCAGACTGTCTGAATAATCAGTCTGTCTGAATAATCAGACAGACAGACAGACAGACAGACACACACACACACACACACACACAGACAGACACACACACAGACAGACAGACAGACACAGACACACACACACACACAGACAGACAGACACACACACACACACACACAGACAGACAGACACACACACACACACACACACACACACACACACACACACACACACACACACACACACCCAGAGGCAGACAAGAGGGAGATGGAGAGATGGAGGGGGAGCGAGAGATCCACAAATCTAACGACACCACCTGAATCCAACGACACCACCTGAATAATCAGACTGTCTGAATAATCAGTCTGTCTGAATAATCAGACAGACAGACAGACAGACAGACAGACACACACACACACACACACACACACACACACACACACACACCACCGACACACAGGCAGACAGAGGGAGAGATGGAGGGGGAAGGGGCTGAGAGATCCACAATTATAACTAGATCACCTGAATCAACAAACAGGCACACATGCCCCCCCCCCACACACACAGACAAAGACAGAGACCAACACACAGGCAGAGAGAGGGAGACATGGAGGGGCAGCCCTAGAGACCCATTAGTGTGACTGACTAGATCACCTGAATAAATTTATTCCTTCCCGGCCCTGCCCTCATGTATTAAGGTAGACTCTTGGTATGGAGTTCTTCTTGTCACCAAACACAGGTGAGGGTTAGTGACTTTTTACCCTTCCATGTAGGGACTCTTCCCTTAGGACCCTTGATTTCGATCATTGAATAAGAATTTCTGGAGGAGTCACTCTGGTGGAGTTTTATGGAGTAAGCAACCAGGCAACCCGGCAACCAGACAACCAGACCCAAAAAAAAAAAAAAAAAGGCAGACACAGACAGACAGACAGACAGACAGACAGACAGACAGATATGTATTCTAATGTTTTTTTTCTTTCATGCATGTGTTTCTAACGCATTTATAAGATTATCTCTTTGTTGCTTTCTATGTCCCTCCCCCACAGTATAACCCCTGCTTTCACTATATTTGATGTCAGTATAACTTGTGGAGGAGATGGGGAAAAACCAGTTGTTTAAGGTTACAGGTGGACCCGGACCCGTTGCAACAATGAGAAGGACAAGTTGCCATGTCCAAAACGAGCTTTACAACGTCGGTGCGGGTGGGGGGGGGGGGAGAAGGGGAGAAGGATTAGGATTGGGGAGGCTGGGAAGGGATGTGAAGGGTAAGCAAAGGAGGAGGCTGCAATGCAACGCATTATCCTGTCCACGTAATTGTAACCCCTCTGTACAGTATGTTCACAAATAAAATTAAATTAAAAAAAAAAAAAAGAACTTAAAAAAAAAAAAAAAAAAAAAAAAAAAAAAAAAAAAAAAAAAGAGTCTCACGGTCTTCGGTGCCCAGGCTGGCTTTGAACCGAGATCCTCAGATCTCAGCTTCCGGAGTAGCTAGGATTACAGGCGCGAGCCACCAGCGCCCAGCTATTTTCGTGTGTGTGTGTGTGTGTGTGTGTGTGTGTGTGTGTGTGTGTGTGTGTGTGTGTGTGTGTGTGTGTGTGTGTGTGTGTGTGTGTGTGTGTGTCGGGTGTGAGGCTTGAACTCTGGGGCTGGGTGCTGTCTCTCTCTGTGCTCTTCACCTTCCCAGCCCTCCCCCACTTGTTTTGCCAGTCTAGGGGCTGGCAAAAGAAGAAGAAGAGAGAGAGATTGAGTAAAATTAGCCATCCATCCTTCAGCCATCCTCCTTGAGACATTCTCAATGTCTCAGTGTGTCTCAATGTGTCTGGGTGGTAGAGAGCTTCCCTACAAACTCGGGCCTAAATGGCAGCAGCGGCAGCGGCGGCATCCATCTTGTTTACAGACCGAGTGGGTTCAAAATGAGAAGCCTCTACACTGAGTCTTTCCATGTTCTTGAGCTCACGTGGGCTTTCATGTTCTGTGTGGGTTGACACGGCAGGCGGGCGGGCGGCCCAGCGAGCAGAGCAGGGTGTGCCATTCATTGGAGATAAGAGTCTCTTTTGGGACACCGGTTCCTGCTCCCTCCTTCCTTCGGGGACACCAAGGAAGAAGTTGCCGCTGGCGGGTGGGTTCCAGGCTGGCAAGCAGAGTAAGCAGAGCCCCCGCTGGGACTGAAATAAAGTTCTTCCTAGAGTCCACAACGAAAAGCAAGGGGGGGGGCGCGGAGGGGAGAGGACAGAGAGACAGAGAGGAGAGACAGACAGAGGCAGAGACAAAGAGAGACAGACACACAGACAGACACAGAGACCCAGAGACCGACAGAAAGACACACAGGGAAAGAGATGGAGGGGGAACGAGAGAGATCCACAAGTCCAACTAGATTCCCCTGAATCAACAAACAGAGGGCCGGACGGACGGACGGACACACAGACACACACAGACACACACTCACGAGCGCGCCAGACAGACAGACAGAGGGACACATGGAGGGGGATCCCTAGAGACCCATTAGTGTGACTGACTAGATCACCTGAATAAATCATTCCTTCCCTGCCCTGACCTCATGTATTAAGGTAGACTATTGGTATGGAGGTCTTCTTGTCACCAAACATAGGTGAGGGTTAGTGACTTTTTACCCTTCCATGTAGGGACTCTTCCCTTAGGACCCTTGATTTCGATCATTGAATAAGAATTTTTGGAGGAGACACTCTGGTGGAGTTTTATGGAGTAAGCAAGCAGGCAAGCAGGCAACCAGACAACCAGACCCAAAAAAAAAAAAAAAAAAAAAGGCAGACAGACAGACAGACAGACAGACAGACAGACAGACAGACAGACAGACAGACAGACAGAGAGACCCACGCAGCTCCTTGACTTCATGGGTGTTTTCAAGGTTAAAGCGGGGGGGGGGAGGGAATGTGGCAGCTGAGTTAGGCACAGACAGTTAGTTGCTTTATCTTTGCCTCCACCTGAATTTCTAGATGTTTGGGGGCATTTCTTTATAGGTAAGAGAAACAGGGTCATTGACCCTTCCTCCCTTCCTTCCTTCCTTCCTTCCTTCCTTCCTTCTTTCTTTCTTTCTTTCTTTCTTTCTTTCTTTCTTTCTTTCTTTCTTTCTTTCTTCTCCCAC
Organism: Dipodomys merriami; assembly: GCF_024711535.1. NCBI lineage: Eukaryota > Metazoa > Chordata > Mammalia > Rodentia > Heteromyidae > Dipodomys > Dipodomys merriami. The sequence continues at coordinate 24,913 of NW_027203361.1, forward strand.
CATCTCTCTCTCTCTCTCTCTCTCTCTCTCTCTCTCTCTCTCTCTCTCTCTCTCTCTCTCTCTCTCTCTCTCTCTCTCTCTCTCCTTTTTCTCTATTTTTTGGAGGGGTGGGCAATCCTGGGTCTTGAAGTCAGGGCCTGAGGACTGTCACTCAGGCACTCAGCATTTTCGGCTCAAGTCTAGCACTGTACCATTTGAGCCACAGTGCTACTTATGTCTATGTACGTGATATCTATCTATCTATCTATCTATCTATCTATCTATCTATCTATCTATCTATCTATCTATCTATCTATCTATCTATCTATCCTATCTATCTATCCTATCTATCTATCTATCTGTCTATCTGTCTATCTGTCTGTCTGTCTATCTGTCTATCTGTCTATCTGTCTATCTGTCTATCTGTCTGTCTATCTATCTATCTATCTATCTATCTATCTATCTATCTATCTATCTATCTATCTATCTATCTATCTATCTATCTATCTATCTATCTATCTATCTATGTATCGATATAGATATACATCTCTATATATCTATATCTCTATATATCTATGTGTGTGCGTGCGTGCGTGTGCCTGAGTATGTATATATGTATACATATATATATGTGTTTATATGCATATACATATATAAACACATATTCATTTATTTTTTTTAATTGTATTTTATTTTATTTGAGAACATACTGTACAGAGGGGCTACAATTACATGGGCAGGATAATGCATACATTTCTTACCAAGCATTGCAGCCTCCTCCTTTGTTTACCCTTCACTTCCCTTCCCCGCCTCCCCCCTCCCCCCACCCAATTTTACCCCCCTCCCCCCCCACACCGAAATTGTAAAGCTGGTTTTGACATGACATTTTGTACTTCTCATTGTTGCAACAGGTCCACCTGAATCCTTAAACGACTTGTTTGTCCCCATCTCCTCCACATGTTATACTGACATCAAATATAGTGAAAGCGGGGGTTACACTGTGGGGGAGGGACATACAAAGCAACAAAGAAATAATCTTATAAATGCATTAGAAACACATGCATGAAAGAAACAAAAACATTAAAATACATATTTAAGGGTTCATTTTCCTAACATCACATTATCTGGCCTTTTCCGCTTGACTCATACCTATACTAGATATTGCAAATAAGGGAAACCATGGGACCTATGCTTCTTTGGGCCTGGCTTACTTCACTTAATATAATTTTTTCCAAACCTTTCCATTTCCTAACAAATGGGGAAATGTCATTCTTTCTGATGGAGGCATAGAATTCCATTGTGTATATATACCACATTTTCTTGATCCATTCATCTACTGAGGGGCATCTGGGTTGGTTCCATATCTTAGCTATGGTAAATAATGCTGCAATAAACATAGTTGTGCTGGTAGCTTTAGTGTGGTCTTGTTTGTAAACATTTGGGTAACATTTATTTATACATATACGTATATATGTATAAGCACACATATATTCATTTATTTATACATATATATATATACATACACACACACACACACACACACATATATATATACTCATACATAGTGTGATACATACATATAAATATACGTATATTCAGTTATTATATACGTGCTTTTTTTTTTTTTTTTGTTGGCCGTGGGGCTTGAACTCTGGGCCTGGGCGCTGTCCCTCAGCTCTTCAGCTCAAGGCGAGCGCTCAACCACTTGAGCTACAGCACCACTTCCAGTTTTCTGGTGGTTTATTGGAGATCGGAGTCTCACGGTCTCGCCTGCCCGGGCTGGCTTTGAACCGCCATCCTCAGATCTCAGCCTCCTAAGTAGCTAGGATTACAGGCGTGAGTCACCAGCGCCCGGCTTATTTACATGCTTTTTGGTTGTTGTTTTCCACACCCCCCCCCCCCCCGCCCCCGACTTGGGGCCTTGGGAAGAGAACTGCAGGGGAGGGGGGGTGCAGAGGCATTTTCTCCTTCGGGAAACCAGATGATGATTGAATAAAATTAGCCATCCATCCTTGAGACATTCTCAAGGTGGTGGGCTGGAATGTGTCTGGGTGGTAGACAGATTCCCTAAAAACTCGGGTCTAAATGGCAGCAGCGATGGGAGTGGCATCCATCTTGTTTACAGACCGAGTCTCCATGTTCAACATGAGACTCCTCTAAACTGAGTCTTTGCATGTTCTTGAGCTCATGTGTGGCTTTCATATTCTGTGTGGGTTGACACGGGCGGGCGGGTGGCCAGGCGGGTGATTCATTGGAGATAAGAGTCCCTTTTGGGGCACCGGTTCCTGCTCCCTCCTTCCTTCGGGGACACCAAGGAAGAAGTTGCCTCTGGCGAGTTCCAGGCTGGCAAGCTGAGTAAGCAGAGACCACTGGGCCTGAAACACAGTTCTTCCTTGAGTCCACACAGAAAAGCAAGGGGTGGGGGAGGGGAGAGGACAGAGACACAGGAGAGACAGACAGAGAGACAGAGACCCAGAGACCAGTGGAAAGACACACAGAGTAAGAGATGGAAGGGAGAGCAAGTGAGAGATCCACAAGTCCAACTAGATCTGAGACACACACACACACACACACACACACACACACACACACACACACACACACACACACACACACACACACACACACACACACACACACACGAGGGAGACATGGACGGGGAACCAGAGACCCATTACTGTGACTGACTAGATCACCTGAATAAATTATTCCTTCCCTGCCCTGCCCTCATGTATTAAGGTAGACTCTTGGTATGGAGTTCTTCTTGTCACCAAACACAGGTGAGGGTTAGTGACTTTTTACCCTTCCATGTAGGGACTCTTCCCTTAGGACCCTTGATTTCGATCATTGAATAAGAATTTCTGGAGGAGTCACTCTGGTGGAGTTTTTATGGAGTAAGTAAGCAAGCAGGCAAGCAGACAACCAGACCCCCAAAAAAGGCACAGACAGACAGACAGACAGACAGACAGACAGACAGACAGACAGACAGACAGACAGACAAGGACATACTCTAATACAGTGTGGGTGCTCTTGAAGGGAGAGAGACCTACACAGCTCCTTGACTTCATGGGTGTTTTCAGGGTTAGATAGGCGGGGGGGGGGGGGGGGGGGGAGATGTGGCAGCTGAGTTATGTACAGATAGCTGTTTTATCTTTGCCCCAACCTGAATTTCTAGATGTTTGGGGCATTTCTCTACAGGTAAGAAAAACAGGTCATTGACCATTCCTTCCTTCCTTCCTTCCTTCCTTCCTTCCTTCCTTCCTTCCTTCCTTCCTTCCTTCCTTCCTTCCTTTTTTTACTTTCTCTCTTTCTTCTCCCCACCCCCCCTCTCTCTCCTTTTTCTTTATTTTTTTGGGGGGGTGGGCAATACTGAGACTTGAAGTCAGGGCCTCAGCACTGTCACTCAACTTCTTTTTTTTCACATATGAATAATTTTACAGTTTATTTCATTAAAATTATATTCTCAGAAAGGTAAAAAATATATATTAGCTATTTCATCAAATGAAGTAATTATACTAACACATAACATAAGTTAGTGAAAGTTTTATCTGTCATGAATAGGACAAAAAGTATCATCAAACAACATTTCTAGGAATCACACTCAACTTCTTTTGCTCACGTCTAGCACTGTATCATTTGAACCACATCACCACTTCTGGCTTTCTCTCTCTCTCTCTTTCTCTCTCTCTCTCTCTCTCTCTCTCTCTCTCTCTCTCTCTCTCTCTCTCTCTCTCTCTCTCTCTCTCTCTCTCTCTCTCTCTCTCTCTCTCTCTCTCTCCAGACACACACACACACACACATGCATATACATACATATACACATATATATTTATACACATACATACATATATATCTATCTATGCTTATATATAGTGTGATACAAACATATATATATATTTATTATTTTCAGTTTTTTTGTCGTCGGGTGTGAGGCTTGGACTCTGGGTCTGGGTGCTGTCTCTCTGCTCTTCATCTGAAGGCTCACTACTGTTCTGCCACTTGAGCCACAGGGTGCCACTGCTCCCCTTTTCTGTTTATATAGTGCTGAGGAATCGAACCCAGGGCCTCATGCTTGCAAGGGGAGCGAGCACTCTACCACTAAGCCACCTTCCTAGCTCTCCCCCCTTTTTTGGCCAGTCCAGCATGGAAGGCTCCTGCATCTTGTTTGTATGGACATACTCACAGCTGAATAACTGAGTTGTTTTGCTTAATAAAAAAAAAAATCCTGGTGTTGATATATGTGGAGGGGAAGGGAAAAAACAAATTGTTAAAACAGGGTTACAGGAGGACCCATTGAAACAATGAGATATACAAGTCGTTATGTCAAAAAACGAACTTTACAACTTTGGTGGGGGGACGGCGGGGGGGGGGGAGGATACGAAGGGATGGGAAGGGGAAAAAAAGCAGGAGGCTACAATGCTTATAAGAAATGTGCTCATTATCTTACCCATGTAATTGTAACCCCTCTGTACAGTATTTTCACAATAAAAATATGTTTAAAAATATATATATTTAAAAAAAAACTTGGTACAGTAGTCTAGAAACATGGTTGCTATTACAGCCTTCATTGGCTTCACTTGACCACTGTTTTCTCATTTAAAAGCTTTTGGCGACAAGCATGATTATTTTTCGTGGGGTGGGGGTGACTGTTTTGAGGCTTTCCCAAATTTTTATGTCCAACAGGTTACCAGATCTAAGGAAAACCCAGAAGTTCGAGAATTAAGTAACTCTCGGGCTCAAACTACAGAGAAAGAAAAGGAGAAAGAGAGACCTATGGAGGGAAGGGGTTGGGGCGTTGGGGGGAGAGGTCATAGAAAGGAAAAGAAAACAGGGAAAAATAAAAACACAAAGTAAAGGTCGTTTTTAAGTGGAGGCCTGGACTCAAACCAGGCCACTGACTGAGGCTTCCTCATTATGGGATTTCAAAAGTGGGCCTTGGCTTCTTGCAGAAGTCATCTCGATGTGTTGGTATTCTGCTGTACATATCATTTGGAAGCGACTCTATCTTTTCACTCCATGGTGAATGTATTCACATATATGTTCCTATAGAAAACCAGTTTCGTGTGCTTTCTCTCACATATGCAAAAGGTACGTTTAAAATAGGGGAGACATTAGATCTCTGGACTGACTGCCTGGCTGGCTGCTTGGCTGGCTGCTTGGCTGGCTGCTTGGCTGGCTGCCTGGCTGCCTCACTCACTCACTCACTCACTCACTCACTCACTCACTCACTCACTCACTCACTCACTCACTCACTCACTCACACACTCACACACTCACACACAGTAAGACCCAAAAGACAGGATAGATACTTTTAGGGGGAGAAACACCCACCGAGGCAAGGCCCAATGGTTATGTGCCCAGAAATGAAAGTGAAACCTTGAAAACACACAGAGGAAAAAGAAACAAAGTAAACTCTCTACCTTGAGCCTGTAGTAGGGTTTAAGAGATGATTCTGTTGGTTTCCCATGCATGCATGGGGGGGAGGGGTGGTGCTTTGACCCATGCTCTGTTTCTTTTTAAAATTTACTTCCCTCCCCGGTGTAAGTTTCCTCCTTTCTTTGAGGAAACTCTTGGCTCCTTTCTCACAGTATACTCATTGTTTGGGCAAAAGCTCAGAGGAAGGGAGCTGCTCTTTTCCCTTCCACCACCCACCCCCACCTATTAGTTTTCTTTCCTAATAACTGTTCGTTTATGAGGGACTGAAAAGTGAAGAAAATAGGATGTGTGGAGCCATTCATTAGGAAGCTGTCCGGCTGTCTTGTCTCTGAATTCCTGGTGGTGCTTTCCCAGGCCTCATTTCCCCCTGGAAATTATCCTGCTTGCCTCTGTGTTCAATTCTGGGAAGGAAGATAGGCCGAGATAAGGCAACCTCTTGGCACGAAGCTGGAACACACGGCCACCTCGCCTCACGGGTACACAGCCTCATCATCCTATCCCGAGGGTCCTCCGTCAACAGTTTCTTACAACGATTTTTATTAGTTTAGTGGCCCTACTGAGGTTGAAATTCAAGGCCTCAACTCAGGCAGGCCTGCTGGGGTGGGCGTGTTTGTTTCTTCTTCTTTCTCCTCCCCCCCCCACCCTCCCCCCTCCGCCAGGGCGCTTAAGTCGTTGCCATGACGACATTTACAAGACAAAGGAACGTTGCCTGGAGTTCCTGAGTTGACTGGGGCTCCAGGCTTAAACCAGCCCACCCCACCCCCACCCCCGACCCGCCCTGCGTCCTCTGCGAAACACCCCGGCGGGGTGGGGGGTGGGGCGGCCAGCCCTCAGCTCCTGTAACTTCATTAGCGCGCGGGGTGGGGTGGGGGTGAGTGAATCAGCCTCCCCTCCCCCTCCCCGTCTTTACAAAAGTGGCCTCTTTTGCCCTTGGGCAGGAAAAGTCTGCGCGCGCGCGCGCTCTCTCTGGTCTTTTTCTGCTGGGACCCTCCCTGCCTACCACCAGCAGCCACTGACTTCCTGCAAGCTGGAGTTGTCAGACTACTTCCACCCGCCCGCTGCCACTAGTATGCCTCCCGCCCAAGCCCGCCAGGGACAGAATGGGAGGGGCGGGCGGGGAAGCTGGCATGCTTGCCTGTGCTCTGCCCTCTGCCCCTCCGGGAGGCATGACTGTGACCGTGGGATGTCCCCGTGGCCGACCCCTAAGCTCCCACCCTCTGGACGGAGGAGAGTGAGGGGAAAAAGGAGTTCAGGAGTCTTGTCTCCCCTCCATCTTCCCGCCTAGGTCAGGCCAGGATCTGCCTCTCTTCTCCCTGTCCCTGTTCCCCGTTCCTCTTAAGGAGTGACTGGAGAAACTGTCCGTCTGTGTTTGTGATTGTGATTAACATCGCAAAAACCTTCAAAGAATCTCAGATCGGTTAGAAGCCCGTTGGGTTTCACTTCTCAGGCGTGAGGGGTTGTTATCTCCCCCTCCCTCTCTCCTTTGATTTTTTACAAATTGTTAGGGAAATGGTGACATACAGAACGGTTACAGTATGCCAGCCCACACCGGTGGCTCGCGTCTGTAATCCTAGCTGCTCAGGAGGCTGAGAGCTGAGGATCACGGTTCAAAGCCAGGCAGGGCAGGAAAGTCACCAGACTCTTATCTCCAATGAGGCACTAGAAAATCGGAAGTGGCGTTGTGGCTCAAGCGGTAGAGCACTCGCTTTGAGCTGAAGAGTTTAGGGACAGCGCCCAGGCCCAGAGTTTAAGACCCACCACTGACAAAAAAAAAAAAAAAAAAGGATAGGAAAGATTACATTACATAAGTGAGGTAGGAAGAGTACATTTTTTTTTTAATTAATAAGTTTTTTTTTTTTTTTTTTTTTTTTTTTTTTGTCGTTGGGCTTGAACACTCTGGGCTTGGGCGCTATCCTGCCCGGGCTGGCTTTGAACCGTGATCCTCAGCTCTCAGCCTTCTGAGTAGCTAGGATTACAGGCGCGAGCCACCGGCGCCCGGCTAATGAGTTGTGTTAATTGTGAAAATACTTACAGAGTGGTTACAATGACACGAGCAAGGAAATGAGTACATTTCTTATCAAGCATTGTTGCCTCCTCCTTTGTTTCCATTCCTGCCCTCCCATCTCCCCCCACCCCCTAAAAAAGAGTACTTTTTTTTTTTTGGACAATGTCACCCCTTCCCTGGCTCTCTCACAGGTTTTCCCTCCCTCAAGTTCTGTTTGTTCCCCACCCACAGGTTGTGTGTCAACATAGTGTCTAGTGAGTGCCACTGTTGCACTTCTTCATCCTGGGTCCCTCCATTTCTTGCCCCTCCCGGAAATAGATGAAGGAAGAAACAATGGGGGGGGGGAGAAGAGAAAACAAAATAACATCGATGATAACAAACACAAAGAAAGGGGAAGACTTCTTGTTATATGATCAGAGGTATATAGGCATTGCACTTTGGTGAGCCTCATGTCTTCAATTAAGCAACCCAAAGGCCAGAAGTGGAGTTTTGGCTCAAATGGCAGACTGCCAGTCTCTTTTTTTTTTTTTTGGCGCGGGGGCGGGGGGGGGGTCCGGTCGTGGGGCCTGAACTCTGGGCCTGGGCGCTGTCCCTCATCTCTTCAGGTTAAGGCTAGCATTCTACCACTTGAGCCACAATGCCACTTCCGGCTTTTTTTCTGCTTATGTGGTGCTGAGGAATCGAATCCAGGGCCTCACGCATGCAAGGCAAGCGCTCTACCACTGAGCCACCTTCCCAGCCCCAGAGTGCCAGTCTTGAGCACAAGAGCCAAGGGACAGCACTCAGGCTCTGAGTTCAAGCCCCAGGACTGACTGGGGCGTGCACACACACACCCTGCACCCCTTGATCTTTGCTGCTGTTTCCTACCACACAGGCACAGGCACGTATGGCAGCATGTGATCTACCTCCCCCCCTCCCCCCACACACACTTTGCACTGCCGCCACCACCACCGCCGCCGCCACCAACTATAGCAACAGACTTCCTAGGCTTCCCCTCCACCACCACCACCCCCTCCGCCCCGGGCCCTAGTTTAGATCGATGAACCAAAGTGTCCCCACTGCACGTTCGGCTCTGGCAAATATCAGATAGGATTACAGTGATGAGGAGAGAGGAGCGACCGCCATGGATTGACTGTAGGGCCCAGAGGACAGAATGCCAGCCCAGGCCCATTCATAGGTCAAGCCAGGAAAATGTTTTTTGTTTTTGTTTTTGTTTTTGATTTCCGGTCTCTCTCCACACCCCATGTGTTTTGTCTGTCTGTCTCTCTGTGCCATAGGGGTTTGCCATTCATGACCTGTGTGGGCGGGGATGTGCTGGTGTGTGTGTGTGTGTGTGTGTGTGTGTGTGTGTGTGTGTGTGTGTGTGTGTGTGTGTGTGTGTATGTGTGTGTGTGTGTGTGTGTGTGTGTGTGTGTGTGTGTGTGTGTGTGTGTGTGTGTGTGTGTGTAGGGGGAGGTGTTCCTTCCTCACAAGACCTTCCTAAGTGTCTTGATCGATCTTGGGCCTGACGTTCTTTTTCCTTGTTTTGGGGTGCCACCTACTGGACACCGTGTGGAGTGACAGGGAATGATTCGGTGCTGATGGCGGGGGCTGGCGACTCTCGCGAGAGTCCGAGAGACTCTCGCGAGAGTAGCGATGAGGTATCGCCGGCTCTCTTCTGCGGCTTTATTTATTTACAACGAAACAAAACGAAACAACAGCAAACAAGGAAATGTTCTTGAAGGGAGGGCCGAGCGGAGGGGGAGGGGGGCCCGCAGGGGGTGTTTTTTTTCGTTATTTTCTGGACACGGAATTCGTTTGGATATTATGTCTTACGAGCAAACTGTACCAGTTTATTTACGGTTGTAATTTTTTTTTTTTTTTTTTTTTGGATCCGGTCGTGGGGCCTGAACTCTGGGCCTGGGCGCTGTCCCTCAGCTCTTCAGCTCAAGGCTAGCGCTCTACCACTTGAGCCACAGCGCCACTTCCGGCTTTTTTCTTTTTGCTTAATGTGGTGCTGAGGAATCGAACCCAGGGCCTCAGGCATGCAAGGCAAGCACTCTACCACTGAGCCACCTTCCCAGCCCCTACGGTTGTAATTCATATACGGTACCACAAATGTCTTTACGTCCGTATTATGAAAAAGGGTCCCACGGCTGCAGTGGGTGAAAGATTGAGACGGGAACATTTCTAAAGGAGTGCCAAGAAAATGGAAAACAGGCAATGCAATAGTTTAGGGAGAGTTATAAATATCAAGTGCTGCCCTAGGTGAAATTTCATGCAAATGTCCTCACCCACTCAGGTAAACTTTTTATATAGGTATCAGAATACAATTTCTTGAACTATATAGACTTTTATTCACTTGATTTCCCTTAAGTAAATTAAAATAACTGGCTGTTGACAGGGCACATCTGGATATTTCTATCGGCCCCATAGAGATAATCTGTTACATTTTAGGACATGGTAGATTATATTTGCTATTTCCCCAAATGGACTTTACAAAAGCCATCCGTGGCCCCAAAGATGTTTCTGGACCTCTCATCATGTGTGACTAAATAGGCCTCAGTGAATTAAGCTGAGAAAGCTGCAAAACAAAGCAGATCACTTCAGTTATGGAATATTAAGAGAATAAAAGTAGCTTTATACCACTGGATCTTTAGTGAGAAGGTAGAATAAAAAGAAGAGAAAAATATTGGAGGATGCAATATAAGCCAATTGAAACGTATCCAACCGCGGATCTGGCTTTGAAGTGGCTATTGACTAGTGTGGTCCTAGCCCATCGTGTCCAGAAGGATACATCGATGTGTTTTGAAAGATCCTAAACCAAATGTACTTGTGATCATGACCCAAAGCGTGAGGACAGGTACATTTCTGTCCTCCTAATTCCAGCTTTGGTCCTCACACGTCCGGTTGTTAGAATACGTTCACAGTCGTGCCACTTACGGAGGATATTACGTCTTGTGTCTTCTCTGCAATATCTTAAATGCTCAGAGAAGTTACACCTTCTGACAAAAGGACAGTATGTGTGTCACACACACGGGGACACACACACACTCTGTTTGCCCGGAGTGCTGTGTAGCTTACCATGTCCAGTTATAGTTTAGGTCTAGCATCCACGTAGGAGAGAAAACAGGTGCCGTTGGTTGGTCGGTCTGTCTGTCTCTCCGCCGGTCTGTCTTCCCCTGGCATCACCTGTTCTAGGTTCTTCTCCGCCGCCGCCGGCACCCCCCCCCTCTGCCCCCCCCCCCCCCCGCCGCTCCTAGTCCATCAGTCCATCCATCTACTTCCCTGTAACTGACATAATCTTCTTCTTCTTCTTTGGGGAATGGATGAATAAACTTTTACCTTGTGGATATTGTACACACACCCTAAGGGGTGTGTGTGTGTGTGTGTGTGTGTGTGTGTGTGTGTGTGTGTGTGTGTGTGTGTGTGTGTGTGTGTGTTGACGGAATAGAGTGTTTACCATGCCTGACCCCCTGGCTCTGCCTCTCTACCCGTCTGCGATGCGATGTGTGTGCTGGGGCGCTTCTGCCCGCATATGTTCCCAGTGCGAACTCCAAAGAGAAGTACGCCCGCCGGGCCTGTGGGTTCTAACCATGCTTCACCCCCCCCCCCGGGAGATAGGATCGCCCCTCTGACCCCCCCACTCTGTTTGGGCCGGGGCCCCTCGTCTGTCTCTCCCTGTCTTTCCTCCTAGGGTTCCCTACCTGCCCTCCCCCCAGCCCCGCGCGCACACACACACACACACACACACACACACACACACACACACACACACACAGAGTCACAGACACACACACACAGAGTCACAGACACACACACCCACACCCACTGTGCACCGCCACACTCGGGTCCAGGTCCTCCACCACAGGCATGTGAGTGAAGATGCCTCTACCCTCCAACACCTGTGTGTCGGGTTCAGATTCATCGCCTCATGCCCCGAATCCTGCTCCAGAGAGAGTGGCAGAGCCTATTAGAAAAGGCTAGCTGTTTTTTTGTTTTTGTTTTTGTTTTTTTTTTTTTTTTTATTTTAAGGTAGTCCCATTTGTCGAGTCTCTCTCCAATTTGTTGTGACCCTGGGACTCTGTTCAGGAAGTTCCTTCCTGTGCCTATTAGTTCAAGTGTCTCTCCTACTCTGTCCTGCAGTAGTTTCAGAGATTCAGGTTTAATGTTAAGGTCTTTAATCCATTTTGAGTTGATGTTGGTGCATGGTGATAGGCTGGGGTCCACTTTTAGTTTTCTGCATGTGGCTGCCCAGTTTTCCCAGTACCAGCGGTTGAAGAGGCTGTGTTTCTTCCATTGTATGTCTTTGGCTCCTTTGTCGAATATCAGCTGGCTGTAGGCCTGTGGATTTATTTCTGGATCTTCTATTCTGTTCCATTGGTCTTCGGGTCTGTTTTTGTGCCAGTACCCTGCTGTCTTTGTTATTATAGCTCTGTAGTAGAGTTTGAAGTTCGGCATGGATAGCCCTCCCATATTGTCTTTATCCCCTAGAATTGTTTTGGCTATTCTAGGTCTTTTGTTGTTCCATATGAATTTTTGGACTGTTTTCTGTATTTCAGTGATGTACGTCATTGGGATTTTAATAGGAATTGCGTTGAATTTGTATATTAGTTTTGGAAGTATTACCATCTTTACTATATTAAGTCGGCCTATCCAGGAGCATGGGAGGTCTTTCCATTTCCTAGTGTCTTCTGCAATTTCTTTCTTTAACTTTTTATAGTTCTCATTAAATAGTTCTTTTACATCTTTGGTTAGGTTAATTCCTAAATATTTTATTTTTCGGGAGGTTATTGTGAATGGGGTTGCTCCCTTTATTTCCCTCTCTTCCTGTACATTATCAGTGTATAGGAAGGCAACTGATTTTTGTGGGTTTATTTTGTATCCTGCTATTTTGACGAAGAGAGTTATGATTTCTAAGAGATTCGGGATGGACTTTTAGGGATCGTGGAGGTATAGTATCATGTCGTCTGCAAAAAGGGATAGTTTAACTTTTTCTTTCCCTATGCGGATCCCTTTAATGTCTTTTTCTTGCCTTATTGCCCTGGCTAAGGGTTCTAGGACTATATTGAAGAGGAGTGGAGACAGTGGGCATCCTTGCCTTGTTCCTGATTTTAGGAGAATTGGTTGTAGCTTTTCCCCATTAAGTATAATATTGGCTATTGGTCTGTCATAAATGGCTTTTATTGTTTTTAGAAATGTTCCTTCTATTCCTATTTTCTCCAGAGCTTTTAGCATGAATGAATGTTGAATTTTGTCAAAGGCCTTTTCTGCCCAGCCAGCGGCTCTCGTTTGGCTTTCCTGTCATTTAGTGATGGGTGAGTGGACTCACGCTTCCCATGGCGCTGTCACCGTGGTTTTCCAGACCTGTGTGCGTGACGTGTACCTACCCTCTCTGTGTTAGAAGAAACCTCTCTCTGGCCTTCCCCCTGCCCTTTCCCTGCCTGTGAAGGGGGGGGGGGGCGGGTGGGGGCGGGGGGAGGGAGCGTGTTGTGGGGCGGGCGGGCGGCGGACTTTCACAAGTGAGCGGGGTGCCTCCCGAGGGCTCGTCTCTTGCTGGAGCCGCCCCATCTTTGGGAGTTTTTTGTTGTTGTTGTTGTTGTTGTTGTTGTTGTTGTTTCTTTCTGGTTTCCATCTGGGGGAAAAAGAAAACAAAACGTACAAACACCCCCCCCCAAAAAAAAAAAAAAAAAAAAAGACGGGCGGGCAGACGGTGGGACGAGCGCTCACTTGCCCTTTTCTGGCCATGTTGGGTGGGGGTGGGGGTCTTGCCACGGGCGGCGGAGGTCGTGCGGGTGGCCGGTTCGTTTTCTCTCGTGGTGCAGGCCTGCCGTCTTTGCCGCCCCTTCCTGCTTGGGACCGATCCCGACTTCCCGGTTCTCGGGTTCGGGCCGCTCCGTTCGGGCGACTCCCGTCCTGGTTCCTGGTTTCACTTTGGTCGCTGGCGGCGGCGGCGGCGGCGGCTCGATCTCGGTCTAGGTCTCTGGTGGCTCTGGTGTCGTTCGTGAGGTCGCAGAGAGGACCCGGCTGCAGGTCCTGACCTAGGTTGTGCCTCTCGGTGCGTGGCGGTGGGGAGTGAGGCGATTCGTTTCCGTGTTCTGTGTCTCCGGAGCTCAGAGCCGCCCGGCGCGCGCCGATCCGGGGTACGGCGGCTCGGTGGAGTCGGTCGTTGGAAGGCGGTTGTCGTGCTCCCCCTGGCGTCCGCCTTGATATGACAGTCCCCTCGTTCTCAGCCGAGCGAGCGAGTGAAGGAGGAGGTCTGGCGGCAGCGAGCCGGGCGGAGGCCCGGCCTCTACCGGGTGCCGGGCGCGACTGTCGCCGTGGTGTCGCTGTGGCGCCGGGGCGGCTGTTCTGTCGGACTTTGCGCCCGCAGGCGAGCGCGGGGTGGGGCCGTGAGTCGCCGCTCTCTCTTCCGTGCCCGGTCTGTGCCGGGGGTGGCGGCTTGGTCGGGTCGACCAGTAGTTCTGTCTGGGCCCGACGCCTTGTCCTCCTCCCCTCCCGTAGTTCTGTCTGGGCCCGACGCCTTGTCCTCCTCCCCTCCCTGGACTCTGGTCTTTGAGGGCGAAAGAAGGAGAGTACGAGGGACGTCTCGGGAGTCGGGGGAAAGGGTCCCCGGGTGAGCCGCTAGGTGGTGGGGCCGGTCCCGGCCCGGACTCGGACCACCCCCCCTCCCCGGAGTCACCTCCGAGTGAGCGCTTGGCGCGTGCCGGGCGCGAGGGCCTGGGTCGCCGGCCCCGTGTGGTCTCCCTCCACGGCCCCGGAGGCCGGAGGACAGACCTCTGCGGCGGGAGGAGCCGTGGGCACGGCCGAGGCGAGCCTCGGGGCCGGGACCTACACCCCCCCCCCTCCCCGACATAGGATGGTCGTCGGAGTCACCTCCGAGTGAGCGCTTGGCGCGTGCCGGGCGCGAGGGCCTGGGTCGCCGGCCCCGTGTGGCCTCCCTCCACGGCCTCCTCCACGGGCCCCGGAGGCCAGAGGCCAGACCTCTGCGGCGGGAGGAGCCGTGGGCACGGCCGAGGCGAGCCTCGGGGCCGGGACCTACACCCCGCCCCTCCCCGACATAGGATGGTCGTCGGAGTCACCTCCGAGTGAGCGCTTGGCGCGTGCCGGGCGCGAGGGCCTGGGTCGCCGGCCCCGTGTGGCCTTCCTCCACGGCCTTCTCCACGGCCCCGGAGGCCGGAGGACAGACTTCTCCGGCGCGAGGAGCCGTGGGCACGGCCGAGGCGAGCCTCGGGGCCGGGACCTACCTACCTACCGTCTGCGGTGTGCGCGATGGCGGGGACTTGCCCGGTGGGCCCTGCGTAGGGGAAAAGTCGAGGCGGAGGGAGCACCTCGGGAGTCGGGGACCCGAGCCCGGGAGTCCCGCGTGTGTGCGTGCTGGCGGCAGGGCGCTCACCACCGACCCCGCGCGGTGTGGGTGTGGTGGCTGGGTGCCTCTCGGAGTGGGTGCCTCGCGTCTGCCGGGGGAAGGCTCCCCGTGCCGCTCGTGCCGTGAGCCCGTGCGCACCCGGGGTAGTGGGGCGGGTGCGTCCCCTGACCCCGCTCCCGCCCTCTCTCTTCGTCTGTCTTCGCCCTATGTGGTCGACCAGCTGTCCCTGAGAGTTCCGTGTCTGGCTCTGTTGGGGACGTGTTGGGGACAGGTGTCCCCGATGTGGTTTCCGAGAGGTCCCTGTCGCCAGCGAGTTGTCGCCCCTGCGTGACCAGCTGGTTTTGGCGTGGTGACGTGAGGATTTTGTACCTGCAGGAGGGTGCTGGCATGCTGTGTCCCGGTGGCTGTCAGCGGGTCTTTTGGGGCTCTCTCGGATGCTGTGTGCCGGGCCTTTCCCGTCTCTTCCCGGTCCGGGTCCCCCTGCCCTTCCCCCCGCACCCCGGGCTCCCGCTGCCCTGAGCAGGCCTTGCCCCTGTGGTGGCTCGTGGGTGTGGTGGTGGTGGTGGTGGTGGTGGTGGTTGGTTGGTGGCTGAGTGAGTCCCGTCGTCCTTGATCTCTCCCCCGCTCCCGGTGCCGGATTCTGGCCCTTGCCTCGGCACGCCGAGGAGGAGAGTGGTTGGTTGCCTGGGGTGCATAGGTAGGCCCGCGCGGTGTGCTTCCCTCGCCGTGGCCGGCTTGAGGAGGAAAAGGCGGGGGGCGAGTCCTGCCTTGCCTTGCCTGTGCGTGTGCGGCATCCCCGTCCTGCCGTCGTGCTCGTCCGACCTCCGTGGCTTTTTTTTTTTTTTTTTTTTTTTTTCCTATCGCCCCTAGCTCCAACTCCCCCGACCTGCCGCTTC
The DNA here is from genome assembly GCF_024711535.1 of Dipodomys merriami. Taxonomy (NCBI): domain Eukaryota; kingdom Metazoa; phylum Chordata; class Mammalia; order Rodentia; family Heteromyidae; genus Dipodomys; species Dipodomys merriami. The sequence goes on from NW_027203361.1 coordinate 40,577, forward strand.
CCGATGGCGGGCCTGGTCGGCCGCTGACCTGCGCTACTCCCGAGCGCTGTCCGTGGTTCTTTTTCTTTTTCTTTTTTTCCTCTCTAGCTTCTTTCGGCTCTGTGCCCGGCGGAGGTGTCCTGGTAATCCCGAGCGCCAGGGACGCTGAAGCCCGTGGTATTTTTTTATTTTTTTATTTTTTTAAGTTTTTTTTTTTTTCTTTTCTTTTTTTTTTTTTTTCCTTTTACCTCGCTCGTTACTCACGAAAGGTTGTCTGTCCTGGCTACGCTTTTATCCCAGGCTGTTGGCCCTCTCGGGAGCCGAGCTTCCTGGGCCCCACCGCCTCCCGAGTGCCGTGTGGCTGTCTTCTCCGCCCCCTCGGTGTGATTGATGTGGTGACGTTGCGAATCTCCTTCGGGCCCGGGCCTAAGCTGCGCCAGGCGAGGGACGGACATTCATGGCGAATGGGACCGCTCTTCTCGTTCTGCCCGTGGGCCCCTGCCCTCACCGTCCCACCGTGCCGGCGCCGGTGGTGTGCGGGGAGGCAGGGGTGCGGCAACCGGGTCCGGCTGCGCTCTCCCTGCCCTCGCCGTGAGGTCGGGGACTTGTACACGCTGGAGGAGGGGGGGCGCCCCTGATCTTGCTCCTCTCTTCCCGTGACTCGTTATCGGCACGGGGGTCGGCTCTCTCCGCGGAGAGGGAGGGTCGGTGCTCCGTGCTTGCCCGTGCTGTGTGGTGTGAAAAGCCGCGCCTCGCGCTCTGCCCTCTTGCGGTGCTCCCGGAACGCTCCCGGTCGGTTCTCTCAGGTGCCTGAGGCTGAGTGGTGGTGTCGTTCCCGATCCCGGCGTTGTCCGTTGCCTTGTGCCAGCCTGCTGCCCGTGGTGTGTCCCGGCCGTCCTTGGGTTTGTGGGGCTTGTGCGAGTGAGAAAAAAGTTATCGCAGAGATTGACGTCTCTGCTGGGGGGGGGTCGAGGCGGTTCCCCAGAGGAGGAGCGCTCTTCCCTTCTTGCACCGGGCGGGTGGCTTCCCCGCATGAGCTGCCGGCCCTGGTCCTGGCTTGTCTTCCCTGCCGTGTCACCTGGCTCTTGTTGCACCGGGGGACCTGAGATGTTGCAGTGGGAGGCGAGCCGGGCCTGTGCGGGCTTTCCCGCCCGTGTGCGCGACCTTGCTCTGGCCCCGCACGGCAAGGCCGACCGACCAGGGTTGGTGTTGCTGCTGCCGCAGACCCCCCCCGCCCCACCCCTCCCTGCCACCCGTGGTGGGAAGGATGGACGCCTTTGATGTGTGCTGGTCCCGGCGGGGTTCCCGTCGGGGTTGGGTGCGGGCCACCCTCAGAGTGAGGAGAGGTTCTCTAGCGATCCTCGTTCGGGAGGCGGCGTTCGCTGCCGGGTTGGCGGGGGCCCGCCCCCGATGGGCTCCCGCGGCCCTGCCGCTCCCTGTCCCGCTTTTGAGCGTTAGTGGCTGCCCGCGTTGGTAACTGCGTGCCCGCGCCTCCCCCCTCCGAGCTGGGGGAGGGTCCCGCGGGGCCTCTCCCGGGCCGTCGTCTGGTGTGGTGAGTGGAGGACGTTCCCGATCCGTCCCCGCCCCTGCCTCGCGCGCGGTGTGTCGAGTGGCGGAGCCTGGAGCCTGTGCTGGGTCGCGATGCGAGGGCGTGTGGTGTGTGGCTTCCCGGCCTCGTGCTTGGGGTGCCGTGGGGTTTTTGGGGGGTCCCGTCCCCCTCCCCCTCCGGCCCCTGGCGACGCTGTTCCCGAGCGTCTGTGTGGGCCGCCGCCCGTTGGCGACGACGGCGCCGTGCCGGGCGCCGGGCCCCGCGGTGTTCCGGGGCCGCCGTGCCCGTGGTGGTGTGCCGCTCGGGGGGGTTCTGGCCCTCCGGAGCCGAGGATCCCGGTGTGTGTGGGCCCTTGCTCACGCGGCCGAAAAAGAGGCGGTCGATGATGGGTGCCGT